>NC_081171.1:31490634-31590634 GCF_012432095.1 Onychostoma macrolepis | reverse complement strand
TTATCTGATTGCTATTCCAGATCTCATTTCTAGAGGCAGAGCTTTGATAAACTACAACTACTACAGAAAACATTTTCATTTATTAAAATCTTGAGAATTCGTTTTTCAAATTCACCAAATATGAACCGTCCTGAGTTGTATGCTGTTTTCTGGTTTACCTGGACTGGTGGTGCTCGAGTTCAGACTCAAGTCCAAGATATATTTTTTTATGATTAGCCAAGACCAGCTCATTGGAATCCAAGTCCAGGCCGAGTCCAAATGCTCCAGAAAGTATGATCTTGGACTCAAAATTTAGTCTGGTCTTGTCCATACTTGAGTACTACAACACTGCTAACTGCTAAAGCTACTAAGTGTTTTATATCAGCCACGTGCTAGGTTTGTGATGGCAGATGATGTAATTGGTCTTGTTTTTCTTCTGTGTTTGCAGGTTCATTAATGCCAGAAGAAGAATAGTGCAGCCCATGATTGACCAGTCAAATCGAGCAGGTAAACATCATCTCATCTTCTCTGATGTTCTCAACACTGTTTGTGTCTCACTTTAGAGTCTCTCCTGTGTCTATACGCTCCAATGAGAGCAGATTGAATCTAATTGGATGTTTCTCCATCTCGCTGGTTAGAGGGACATTAGTGCATCTCAGTGCTAATTGGCCACAGGAGAACTTTACAGTAATTCTGGAACATTTCACTGTTTCTCTTTGTGCTACGGTACATTAGACAACGTCATAAGATGTTGATATTTGGTTAAATTTCGGTTGCAACGTCGGGTGACCAAAATTCTATGTAAATTCAACGTCTAATGTCAATGTTAAATTGATGTCCAATACCGACGTCAGCTGACGTTGTTATTTTGTCGTTTTTAGGTTGTGTAACCAAAATCCAACGTTAAGTCAACATCAAATTGACGTCAACTTGACGTTACATAGACGTCCGGTGTCTGCTGGGAAGCGATTTGCATAAGCATGAATTCACACAGAAACATAAATGAAATTCTCTAGTTTTTGAGTTACTGATGGCTTGATACTGTTTCTCGCTGTGCTGAAGTTGGGATGATTCGAGCACAAATTAATTTATTAGGATATCTGCTGTGAACATAAACAGTAAACATCTGAATGAAATGGACAGGTCATGTGGCAGTGGTGTTTTTATTGATGAAAACACCAGCACATGAATGTAGATGTAAATTTTCACACAAAGTTCCAGCGAAAGCATGAGCTCCACTGCGTGGGTTCTAGATCTCTCTACTGAACCCAAGACCAGTGAAGCAAGTCAAGAGATAGACGTCATTCTGTGCCGCTGGACAGTTATGTTGATGTAACCTCCTCATGTCCTGTTGATGCATACGTTGGAGAATAACGTGTATGTGTGTGTGTGTGTGTGTGTGTGGCTGATGAACAGCTCTTTGTGTATGGGCTGCTGCTGGGATAATCGCTGATTGTCTGGTATGTCTTCTCTCTTCTTCCCCTGGTGTCCACGTTTGACTTCACTCAGGTTTTCTTCTTGATCCTTCAGTGAGCCAGGGAGCGGCATACAGTCCGGAGGGGCAGCCCATGGGCAGCTTCGTGCTGGACGGACAGCAACACATGGGAATCCGGCCGGCAGGTGAGAAGCAGCGACCATCCTCCTGCAATCACCTCTTCAACATCTCACTTCTTTCTTTTAGACCAGGGGTGTCCAATCCTGCTCTGGAAGGGCCAATGTCCTGCAGAGTTTAGCTACAACCTGCTCTAAGGCTGATGATACTTTTTGAACAATGTTGCCGGGCAACTTTGGGAAATGTTGCCATCAACGGGCAACCAGGTGAGACACAGGACCCACGACTGATCTAAAATATCCAAATAGGCACTTTCCCATTGAGAATGGGTAACAAATTTCTAAGCAAAATTGCTCCAAAAGTTGCCCCATGTATCATCAGCCATAGAGTTTCATGAAAGACAATATCTCTGTCTGCTCAGAAGTCTGCAGTCAAAAGACTGATCTCTCTTTAGATTCTCTCAACCTCAGAGGATCTCAGCTGCTATTTATGAGTGCGTTTCCCAAAAGCATTGTTAGGTAACTATGGTTGCAAGTTCCCCTGAACTCTATTGGTAACGATGGAACTTGTGACCATAGTTGCTTTTGGGAAATACACCTCATATTGATTTTAATTGGTCTTTAGGAAGATTCAATTCAATTCAATTCATGTTTATTTGTATAGCGCTTTTCACGATACAAATCGTTGCAAAGCAGCTTTACAGAAAATGTTAAGTTTCTACATTATATTTAGGAGTAGGTTATTAGTGGTGACTACGGCAGAAATGTACAGTAAGAATCATGCAGTTAGTTACAAATTACACGTAATCAAACAGACGGTGAACACTTTTAACTGCAATGATTATATGTTGCGATTAAACATTGCAATTAAGCAAAATATGGTAGTTTTATATGTTGTTCCAGGGTTAGCATCCTCTGAGGTCTTCTGGGGGGTTGGCATCATCTCTTCTCAGGTGTTCGGTCATCTCAGATCTTCGTAAGGCTTGGATCCAGACTGAAGCTTGTGAGATTCCTAGTTGCCTCGGGATGCAGAGAGAAGCAAATAGAGACGAAATTAGCGTAGCTGCTGTTCAACCCAAGCAAAGATGATGTGTTCAACCCAAGCAAAAGAATGATGATGTGCATTTGATCAGATAGAGCTGAAGTACGAAGTTATGAGATACATTATGTGAATGCTTGGCTAAAGAGATGTGTCTTTAATCTAGATTTAAACTAAATAAAATAAATCTGAATTCTCAGGTTGTCGTCAATTTCCCCAGCTGTCAGTTTGTGTGTTTGGGCTCTGCTGGGCACTGATGTCTGTGCTGTTTGTCTCTGTAGGTCCTATGAGTGGCATGGGCATGAATATGGGCATGGATGGCCAGTGGCACTACATGTAACGGCTGTACAGTAAAGAAAAGGGGGAAGTAAGTACACTGGGTCTCTTTTCTTCCTCCGCCTTTCTTTCAAGAGTCTTTCCTGTCCGTTTCCTGTCAGAATTCCCCTGAAAGCCCAAAATAAAACCACAGACGCTCTGCTTTACGGCTGCCCTGTGATTGCTGACTATCAGGGCAGCCGAACGAGTCAGGTGAGACGCGGGTCGGGCGATGTTTCTGGAACAAAAACAAGGCAGAAAAGCACTAAAGTGGAATTTATTTATTGCTGCAGCGGCGCCGTGCTCCACGTCTCATGCGGCCAATGCAAATGTTGGACATTTGGGGGGGAAAAATGGCATCTCCTGGGGTAGAATATGACGGGGTGAAATTAAGCGGGCTCCAGTGAAGCGATAAAAAAGGAGAAGTGAAACTGTCCTCAGAGTGACATAAATCCGTCAGGGGAAGGATTGATGCCCAAATTATCTTATATGCAAAGACGGGAGCAGTGCAGTACATTACGCTCCCGGAGAGAGATATAGAGACGGCGGGTGACACAGCCATCCTTCACCGGGGGAAGCCGCGTGTCTTTTTTTTTTTTTTACTGGGAACGGAGGGAGATGGAATGGGAATATCTGCAGATGGGAGCGTGTGGGCTACGGGAGGATGGCATTAAAGAACGAGCGCATGTAAACGCAGAGATGTCCTCGTCTGATTAAGACACCCATTACGCTGCCCGCCGGCGCCGCGCCACTGACATTTGAGAAATCAAGACGTATGGCGTCCCAAAGGTGGCAGGGCAGAGAAGATTTTATTTAACACCTCTACTTCCTGCTCAATGAGCCTCAATATAATAACACTTTGCTTGATTAAAAGAACCCTTTATATGTAAATAGACGGCAGTTTCCTGTAGGTCACCATAGCGATGCTGTGACGAAGCCCCCCCCACCCCCTCGTTAATAGACTCGGAAACGTGGCGAGCGCGTTCCCTAAAACAGCCGCAGAGACAACATTTGCTCAGCTTGGATAATTTTTAATATGGCGCGGGATAATTTTGAGACTATTTAATTACGTAACATATTTTATGCTTCATGAGCAATTAGATTAATAGCTTAATACAGAGGAATATTAACCATCTCTGATTCGATTACGCACACACACAATATGCCGTATTTGCTGTTTAATTATGATCGGTGTTGGAGTGCGCTCAGAGAGGTGTGCTGTTACTGAAGGATGCGGATGACGGCGGTTTACAGCGTCACACGCATCTGCTGCACATTTAAAGGGAAGAGCTGCAGGTTATACTGCGCAGCTTGACGAGATTTTACGAGATCGCTTTAATAAACACGTGCACGTCTGATGCATGCGTGGAGAATGCATGCTGTTTCCGCTCAACTACTTGGCCTACGCTGTTCTTTAATTGTGATGTACCGCGTTACAGGAATGTGCAGTGAGTGCCTGATGACCTTGGAGTGACCCTGTCCCCCTCCTTTAAATGATTGTTGTTAATGCCCCTGGGGTCATGTTACAAAACACCGCCGGTTCCCATGCACCTCAACACTAGAGACTGAGCAGCTCAGTGCTACAAATGTATTCGACCAGCACGTGCATCTGTGCTTGTAGTTTTCTTTATGGTCTGCAGCTCAATTAATGGCTTCCCATGTAAGATCTTGTCCTGTATAATAAGCAGATATTGTGCTGTTCTCTGAGCGGTGTTAACCAGCCCCTAAATAATTTAGCGAGTTCTTAAAGGAACTTGGATCAAATCAGTTCGCAGCGGCGCAGCTCATTCTGTCTCTGATTTCATCTGGGATTCGACTGCTCTGAGAGATGATACATATGTGACCCTGCAGCACAGAAGCAGTCATAAGCAGCACAGCTATATTTGTAGCAATAGCCAGCAATGCATTGTATGGGTCAAAATTATACTTTTTCTTTTATGCCAAAAATCATTAGGATATTAAGTAAAGATCATGTTCCATGAAGATATTTGGTAAATTTCTTACCGTAAATATATCAAAACTTCATTTTTGATTAGTAATATGCATTGCTAAGAACTTCATTTGAACAACTTTAAAGGTGATTTTCTCAGTATTTAGTTTTTTTGCTCCCTCAGATTCCAGATTTTCAAATAGTTGCATCTCAGACAAATATTGTCCGATCCTAACAAACCATACATCAATGGAAAGATTATTTATTCAGTGTAAATCTCATAAAATAGACTCCTTTGACTGGTTTTGTTGTCCAGGGTCACATTTTAGGTTGTTCCTGCAAGATCCACATCACTTCACTGCGTGGCGCCAGCAACGCCAATGTCATGGGTTCGATTCCCAGAGAATGTAAAATGCATGCATTTTGAACTGTCTTGTTCTGCTGCGTGATTGAGGACGGATAAGTGAAATGAATGCTACATCTACAGTCAAACCAAAAATTATTCAGACACCAGATACATTTTTTTTACTAGCGGGTGCAGGACACTATAGTTTATTTATGTAAGTGAGGATAGAAACATAAAGTAAACTGTGAAATATTATACCCCAAAATTCTTCATACAGTGGACTAGCAGCAAAACTGATACAAATTTGGGATCAAAAATGATTCAGACACTTTGACCTGAGCATGTTTTGCTGAAGTGTTTTTTCTTTAATTGCTAATGTGACCTTTTTACACACAGACTGAACAAAATGAAGCATTTCTTGGTAATTGTTTGAGCTAAATTGGTTTCATCTAATTGTGTTCTTGAATATAACAGCTGACAGCTATTCAACTGAATTCATTACATACCTTTCTATCAAAGTTATCTGACATTATCAAGATCAATTTGTTCTGAAACAGTTTAACAGTTCTTGTCATATTTTATTACTAATTTCTAACTGCGATAATGTGAGAAATGTTGAAGATGTCTGAATATATTTTGGTTTGACTGTAGGTATCTGTCGATGCACCGAGCAGAGATGCAGGCCGTTATGAAGCGTCTCAGCTCAAGTGTGCTCTTTGTTTGAAATATCTGCATTAGCTGCAGACACGTGGCCTGCGTGTAGATCAGGGTGCTGCGATCGCGTTGGTCTCGCACCGCTGACTGTGTGTCTCTCTGAATCTCAGGTGAATCGAGGCGTGCCGGGGGAGTTCGTACCTCAGCGTGGTCCTGTGGGCATCACCTCCTCCACCGAAAGCCCCTCGTCTCTTGCGTTTGTCACACCGAGCTCCTCATCACCCTCCGACCCGTGTGGCCATGCTAATGCACAGACCCCCTCCTCGACCACGACTCCTCTGACCCCCTGACCACAGCGCTGCTGGACCGGCCGATGACCGAAGGGAACCAACCAATACTGGACAATAACCCCACGAAGGAAAAGAGAATGCCCCGAAGCATCCGACAGCAGAATTAGAAGCTTCACGTGGAATTCCAGACGAGCTGTGATCGTTTTTTTATCTTGTGAATTTTGTTACTTTTGTTGCTGGAGGACCAAGAGCTGACAAAAACACTTTGTAAAGTCTTGGGTGTCTGTTCAAATCAACTGAGGATGTTTCAGCTTATTAAACACACACACACACACACACACACACACACACTCACATGCTTCATGATAATGAAAAAAAAAAAAAAAAAAGACAAAAGAGACTCCAAGAGTTCAAACTACTGTAGTATAAAAGCATAGAAACTAAATTAAATCTTGTACATTTTTATCACTCACTTTATGTTTCATGAGCTAGTCTTAGAGTAAAACGTTGCCCTGTTTTTCACACTGTGTGTGCTGATCCCGAAGCAGAGGAGCTCCGATCGCAGCAATAACGGGAGAAACGGACCACGGTTCCGGTGATAACGATGATTCCTCCTCCATCAGAGTTTCTGCCGATTGAAGCCCACTCTCTCTTCACCAAACCCCTCCTCCTCTTTTTTTTCCTCATGCATTTTCCCTTTTTGGTCCATGAATGAATGTTGCCCTGTAGGTGAAGTTCTTCGTTTGAATTGCCCAAGCACTGGATTGTGTTGCTTTTATACGTTTTTATTTTATTATTATTAATAATATTATTATTAATTTTGTATCTCGGACTCTCAGAGTTAGAGCCTTATGAAGGACGTGTATCCTCGAGAAAAGCCACCATCCTGCAGCAGTTGAACGCCTGGATCAATATATTATCTGCCATGAGGACGACAGCGATGCGCGGATTCTCGGGACTCTTCGGCACATACAGCAGAGAAGCGATCGACGCGGTGCAAAACTTTAAAAGGATGGAGAAAAAAAAAAACAACTTAAATTATGAACTCAAAGCTCGGTGAGAAGCTGAGACAATATTGTAAGAAACTTCGTACAGAGTTCGGTCTATTAATTGTTTCATGTTAGATATTCTATGTGTTTACCTCAATTGAAGACGAATGTTTTTGCTAGTTTCAGATCTGCTGTGGCATTGATATTGTTATGTCCATGATTCCCCTTCCTTTCTCAGCACGTGCTCCTCACTAGAAGATGAAATACTGTCTCCCTCGAGCTTTGTCAGAAATACATTCAATACTTGTATGAGGACTGTGGCGTAATGTTTCAAAGGTGTTCAGTCACAAATGCTGTAATAAATATTTCATTTTTGATTTTGGTAGATTCTTGTGTGTTGTACAGTGTGTTGCACGTGGAAATAACAGCTGATAGATAATAATGCACGCATTATTCTTGTCGTGCATGCTGGACAGTCTTTTTCAGTATTGTTGTTGTTGTCGTTAATGTTCTCTAAATCCGATCCTCCTTTAAAGATGTCTGTTTTTGACGCTCCCGCTGGACGCACGGAGGGGCAGTGTGAGGTCTCCGCGGCGCCTCCTGCTGGAGCTCGCTCACACTGCACCCGCTGCACCACGGCACGACCGCAGCCTGCTCTTCTTATTATTAATAATATCACAAACAGCATTTATGCATGCTAGTAAAATTATTAATGGCGATTGCAATGTTGAGGACGCTCACGTGCGCAACAAACGCAACGAATGAAACGCGCTAAACGCATTTAAAACGCAGTTCCAGGAAAGACCAATATTACCTCGGACTGAAAAACAAACGTTCATAGGCAAGTGTTGCCAGAGCTTGATGTGAAAGTTAGTCTTTTCTTCGTTACTTTAATGTTTAATATGTTTTTCTGAATTTTTACTGAAGGGTTCGTTTGCACCGAATGTCTCATTTTACGCTCGATGGATAAAAGAAAACAGGCAAAGCAGAGGGTTTTTAATTATTTGTGAAAAGCTGAATTACGGTATTAATAATTTAAATGTATACCAACGGTAATTATTAATTTACAAAATAATAGCATCGCTGTAATTAAATATCTCGAGGTTAAAATCGGTGAACGTTTCATCTGAAATCCTCAAACGACACGAAATAACACGAGTTTTCATCCCCTGCACATATTTATGTTTATGTGAAAGAAAAAATAAATAAAATAAAGATGTGCGTTTTGCGCTTTTTATTACTGTGGTGCAAGTTATTAGCTATAGACATTTAAATTATTGAAATGTATTGTGTTTATTTAAGTGCTTATTTATTAACCAAGAATCACAAACGAACAAATATCATTTTAATGGTTGTGCATTCGAGAAATTAGACGTGCAAATAATTCATTTTGAAATTCTAGAATATGACCTGAAAGAAATAAAAAAAGAAAGAGAAAGAAAGAAAAGTGAAAGGAAGGGCGGCATCATTGTGAGCTGATTTTAATATTAATAGGGGACAGGAGGTGGATTGAATTGCGCCTGTGACAGGAATGATGGATGATCCAGCCTTCATCATCATCATCATCATCATGTCAGAGTCACGGGATGCACGAACACACAAAAGCAGACGAAGTGCTCGCAGTGAACGAGCGCGTGAAGTCTTGAGATCTCTCAGGAAAGCGACTCTTGCTTTCTTCATATATCACAAATAAAGCAGAGAACACGTTCCAGCTGAAGCGGCATCTGCTCTGTGTGTGTGTGTGTGTGTGTGAGAGAGTGTTTGTGGGCCCCGGGGGTCACGCGCAGAGGCCCCTGATCATTAATCACTGTCAGCATCACAGTGATTCTCTATTGATGAGGATAATGACATTAGCTCACAGTCACTGATCAATAAAGCACATGCAGGGAAATAATACCGACGCTCTCCCTCTCTTTCACTCTTTCTGCTCCTTCTGTTCTTCATTTAGAAACAGTGAGCAGAGTAAACAACAAAAGCTGCATCCGTGGATCTTCACACAGAGCTCAGCTCGCGCGCAGCTCGCACGAACCTCGCGAATAATTCACAGCTCAGCGTCCGCGGGGTTCTTGTTGTTTCGTAAGCCTATTTCATTTAATTTAATTTAATGCCGATGATGGCAACGATTTTAAAACACAATAAACTACTGCAAAATACACGATGAGCGGCTTCGACATTACGTGCACGTAGCTACTGTATCAGATACATATCATTTCAAGAAGTAATACTAGCTATTATTAATGCTGTTATTATTAATGTGAGTATTGTAGTTAGCTATTATTATATAGTTATAATAATTATAATTTTTTTTTATTGTAGGCCTATTTCCTTATTATTTAATCTTTCATTATTATTATTATTATTATTATTATTGACAGAAAAGGTTTTATTTTAAATGGGTTAATTTACTTGACATAGCCTGTATTCTCGGGTAATTTGGTAATTAATGTTGATCAGAGATGAAGAATATCCAGCGATCTGGCGTCACACAAAACGCAATATTTCTCATTGGATCTCAGGGTATCTCTATTGTTTTTGTAAATGGCAGCATAATAATAGCAATAATAATAGGCTAATAAATAACAGAAATACAAAATTGCAGTACATGTCTGCGTCAGTGTTTGATCGAATGAAATGTTTTTAAGTGAAAGAGCCGAATGGGTTCTTAAAGACGGAGGAGAAACATATTAATCAGTGAAACAAAGTTATTTCAGAAGTTACGGAGCAAAAAAAAAAAATATATATATATATATATATATATATATTACTGGAGAAAAAAAAAAAGATTAAAAAACCAAATAATAAGATAAGGCTGCGTGCTCGTCTAAAGTCACAGAAATGCTGCAGATGTGAGAACAAACCCCGGGGCCCGATATCACAGCGACCCCTTCTGGGTGAAACTATACATGAATGAACAGAAGTGAAGAAATATTTCTCAATCTCCTTCCTGTATTTTTATAATCGATCCGATCGAAGGGAATATCTGTGATGATAACGAACACACGGTTATGAAACAGCTTCAATAATCGAGAGTCTGATCCTGCAGCGTGATGAACGGATGAAGATGAAGATGATGAAGACATGATCCTGAGGAGAGGCTGAACATCTCTAAAAAACAACCGGTGTTAAAGGTTACAAGCATCGAGACAGAATGACGATACAGTGCTATTTTTGTGAGATTATTATCTGGCAGTAAATGTCATTAATTGTGGCGCGTGAATGAACTGAAATGTATTAATGTCAGTGTGTCGTTGGTTTCCTCCAAAACCTTTATCTGCAAATGTCAACACCATTTACATCGGAGAATTATGATTTAAAACAAAAAACATCTTCTTTCCGCATCCAATTTAACCGCAGCCGTTTAATGAAAAATAAAGTATAACTTGCACGTGCATAAAACTGTAGAAGTAATAATAATAATAACAATATAACATTTACGACAACATATGGGATTTTCTGCAATAACATAACATAACATAAAATATATATATATGTGTGTGTGTGTGTGTGTGTGTGACTGAATAGAATAAAGTTCAGTGTGTGTTTATTTATTTCTCGTTTGGGGCCACAATTCAACTCCAGAAGCGCAAAACCTCACTTTCACTGAGATTATCTCAAAAGACAAAAAAAAAAAAAAAAATGAAATCACAGACACTGTTTTTCTTTTTCTTTCTTTCTTTGTGGATGTTTGGAGACAATCTGTACTATTTTCAACTATAAAAACAAAAGTCTATGATATGTCCTCATTTACAGAGCAGTGTGTGTGTGTGTGTGTGTGTGTGACTGCAGATCCTGTTAGCAGCCCCAATCATCAGTGCTGAAAGCTGGAGCCGCTGTCAGGAGCTGCTTCAGTCCAACACACACACACACACACACACACACACACACACACACACACACATGTTCGTTTTTGTGAAAAGTGGGGACTCTCCATAGGCGTAATGGTTTTTATAGTGTACTTACTGTATGTGCTATTGTCCTACACCAACCCTACACCTAAACCTACCCCTTACAGGAGACTGTGCATTTCAACTTTCCCCAAAAACCTCATTCTGTGTGATTTATAAGTGTTTTGAAAAGTGGGGACATGGGTCAATGTCCTGAGATGTCACCTTCTCCTTGTAATACCTGCCATACCCTCGTCATTATACACATCTATGTCCTGACTTCACAAAAACGCACACACACACACACACACACACACACACACACAAATAAACAGTAGCGAGTCCAAATCTATGACATGAAGCAGCTCTGGATCTCGGAGCACAAACCAGGAGAATCACAAACACACAGTCAGAACAATCTCTGGATTTATGTTGAATCAGTCAAATTGTGACACTATTTCTTTGAACATAAAGAAACATATATAATATGTTTCATAACAATAATGTTTCATATTTGAAACAGCCCAGAAAATAATGCACACACAAACAAATGTCCACAGGTAATTCTGCACAATTATTTGCTCATGTTCTGCTGCTCAGCTACAGCCGTGATCATTTATGTAAATAACATTAATAATGAGATGCATGTAAATGCACTACACTCAACTGTATTATAATACAATTGTGTATACACAATAATCATTAGAACCTGAAAAAAAAAAAAACCTTACAAATAATTCTACACTTACATCCAGAGAGAGACATCAAAATATTAAATATATAACCATGGAAAAATAAAACTGTTTCCCAAAGAATTAAAATAAAAATTAAAAATTAAATCACCTCCAATGATCAGAGTAAATATTATATATCATATCTGTATCATGTTGACATGGGCAGTCTTGGATCAATCTTAGCATACACTAAAATATTCAGCATTTTTACAATTAAGAAACAAACAGACAAACAAACCTTGTTTAATTTTTTTGCTGTTTTTACAGACGAGGACATCCCCAAAGTATAGTTAAAACACACACACACACACACACACACACACACACACACACACAGCCTGAAGACTTGAGCTGAATGTATGTGTGTGTGTCACTGGTGTGAAGGCTAGAAACTGAAGCTCATTCTCCAGGAGTCACGTCTCTGACTGCAGCTCATGGACAGAACATGAATATCAGTGAATCTGGGTCGCCTGTCAGAACCCAAATGCCACTCGTGCCGTTGACCTTTAGGGGCCGGACTGAATCCCTCCAGCCAAACACAATAATCCAGACCAATCAGAGCAAACGCCTGAGCATCCGCTGACAGACGGCACTACAGCCACCGAAGACTGAACTTCATTCCAGCAGAACCAGATCCTTCAGTCAGACAGCTCCTCAAACGCTCCTCTAGTCCTGCAGCACTCTCAGAAGCACCACCACTTCACCGACTCAGCTGTGAACACCCTAACATGTGCACTTCATTTCAAAACTCCGGCATCGATAAAACTGAAAAAAAGAAGAAAAAGGAAATAACTTGAATTGATCAAAAGTGCCGGTACACACATTTATAATGCTAAAATATTTCTATTTCACACAAATGCAGTTTATCTGAACTTATTATTCATCTGTGAATACTAAAAAATTAAATGTATCACGGTTTCCACAAAAATATTGGGCAGCACAACTGTGTTCAACATTGATAATAATCAGAAATGTTTGTTGAGCAGCAAATCAGCATATTAGAATGATTTCTGAAGATCATGTGACACTGAAGACTGCAGTAATGATGCTGAAAATACAGCTGCATCACAGAAATAAATTACAGTTTAACAGATAATCACATAGAAAACAGCTGCTTTAAATTATAATACTATTTCAACATTTTACGGTATTTTTGATCAAACTAGCACAGCCTTGGTGAGACTTTCTTACTCATCAAGATCAACCATTCAATTCAAGTTTTTTGTCTCGGTTATTGAATTGAGAATGACATTTTCTAGAATGTATAGTTTACCAATAGCAGTCATGCAAATAAATCATTCATATTATGTTTGATGTGTTTCATTTAAACAGGACTAATATTGTGTTTGGTAAGAGTTTTATGCTGCTGTGCGTTTGACCGCTGATGGAGCCGGATTAAACTCTGGAGATCTCAGCTGCGATGGAAAGACATCAGGAAAGCCAGGGTTAATTGCCAGCAGAGAATGTGAGTGTGTGTGTGAAGTGTGTGAGAGTGAAGCAGCACATCATAACACACCTGCTGCGCTGCCGAGAGATGAATATGTTAATGACGGAGCAGAAACAGCTGCGAATCACTGCAGATCTGCTTCCTGTTCCTTCGGTGGGATCTGCAGCGGTGCCGGAGACGCTCATCAAACCAGCGATTCACCAAAACCTCGTGATCGTTGATCTGGGCAGTTTGACATCTCCTGTATTAAAGGATTTAAGCTCATCGTTTACTCACCCTCATTCAGCCATATGTGACCCAGTCACAAAACCAGTTATAAGGCTCACATTTCTGAAATTGAAATTTATACATTTCAATAAATAATCTTTCCATTGATGTATGGTTTGTTATGATCGGACAATATTTGGCTGAGATACAACTATTTGAAAATCTGGAATCTGAGGGTGCAGAAAAATCTAAATATTGAGAAAATCACCTTTAAAGTTGTTCAAATGAAGTTCTTAGCAATGCATATTACTAATCAAAAATTAAGTTTTTATATATTTATGGTAAGAAATTTACAAAATATCTTCATGGAACATGATCTTTACTTAATATCCTAATGATTTTTGGCATAAAAGAAAAATGTATAATTTTGACCCATACAATGTATTGTTACAAATATACCTGTGCTGCTTATGACTGCTTTTGTGCTGCAGGGACACATATCTGCTTAATGCATGAAATCCAATGAGGTTTGAAAGTAGTCTCTTCTGCTCGCCAAAGCTGCATTTATTTGATTAAAAATACGTTTAAAAAAATTTAACTATTATTTAAATTTCAAACAGCTGTTTTCTATGTGATTATCTGTTAAACTGTAATTTATTTCTGTGATGCAGCGCTGTATTTTCAGCATCATTACTGCAGTCTTCAGTGTCACATGATCTTCAGAAATCATTCTAATATGCTGATTTGCTGCTCAAGAAACATTTCTGATTATTATCAATGTTGAAAACAGTTGTGCCGCACAATATTTTTGTGTAAACCGTGATGCATTTTGTTTTTCAGGATTCACAGATGAATAGAAAGTTCAAAAGAACAGCATTTATTTGAAATAGAAATCTACTGTAACATTAGACATGTCTTTACTGTAATTTTTGACCAATTTAATGTATCCTTGATTAATAAAAATACTGATTTTAGTTATTTTTTAAGTCTTAGTTACGAACTCTGAATGCAGAACCAAAAATCTCATAGCTTTCATTAAAAATATCTTCATGTGTCTGGATTTTCATCTTCATGAAAATTTTCTTAGATGCAAAACGTATCCCTGAGACGGGACCCTTTCAAAAAGCACACCTTTGTACCTCATTCCCCCTAAAAGGTGCATTTTTTGTACCTTAAAGGTACATATCAGTAGGGTCCCTTTTGTACCTTGTTTTCTGAGAGTGTGTGTTTGGAAAGGCATGAGGGCGAGTAAATGATGACGATTATCATTTTTGGGTGAACTACTCCTTCAATGCTGTTTGACACACATTAATGAGAGCTCGTGACATCAAACCCATGGAGCTTCAAGACCAGCCGTGTTAAAATCACAGCGACCACCCGATCTAGAAGTAGAAGCAGACGCTGATGAAAACATGAACTACGAGCAGCTGGAAACATCAGGACGCTCCGAGCAGTGTAACTCACATGCACTGAAGCATCATGAACACAATGACAGGAAGCTCTCCAGAGGAACTGACTCGCCTGTTTACCGTGTTTTTACTTCTTTCTGTACTCCATTAGGAGCCGGTCATTACCGGGGCCCGGGTGAGACCCATTTCTAGGGTCAGATGTTTAAGGGTCACAAATCATGCAACACTTTACTGTGATTTCACAGCAGAGACATGAAGAGAGAGAGAGACAGGTCACTGCGGGTCAGGATCTCATTAACCCTATAAAACCTACTGTAAGAGATTTGATACACAGAGGCCTCTAAATGACGAAAATGATCAAACTTTGCTGTTAAACCTGTTTCTCTCTCAATCTGCTGCATGTCTTCTGTCTCTGGTTGATAGTTTAGAGTTGTTTATCCAGTAAAAGCTCTTTTAGTGTAATTGTAGAAGCGTCCAGCTTCAGCTGCTGCTTCTCGTGTGTTTTTTCTGTCAAATCTTGACTGATTTTGATCAAGTAAACGTCAGAATAACTGCAGTCATGTTTCCAGATGAACACTTACTGGACTGAAGCAGCTCAGCTTTACTTGATTCTCCATCAATCATTTTCTAGAAAAATCAGTGCGTCTCAAATCTGATCATCAGGATCTTTCCAGAAGCTTTACTTTCACTGTTCCTCAGCGGAGGAATGATCTTCATCTCACATCTTCTGAGGATCTCTCAACCAGCATTGCATTATATGTTTGGATCATTTCAGTCTCATCTAAGACATATTACTGGAGATATAGAGCGACCGCTGATATTTACATCATTTTATGTCAGTATCTGCTGCACTGTTATAAAGATCTCATTGATTCACATTACAAGCAGCAGAATTTCATCTTTCTTTACTAAATTGCATATTTTTGCTCAGTTTGAGTCGCTAAATAAAATTGAGCCGTTTCTTCTCCATATTCTCACTATATCAGACTATATGAGCCATAAAAGCCTGATGCATCAAATAAGATGCAAAACATAAAACACACATGCTAACTTTTTTTGGTTGAATAAACTGTTCCATTTCATTGTTTTTGACTGTATTTCGTACGTCAGGCATCGCAGGGTTAACAGTGCACAGACAGGAAGCTCTTGAGATCTCTGCTATCTCTCTGCGGCTCTTAAGAGAGGAAGAGGAAGTTTTGGAGAGCGTCACTCTGGAGCTTCAGAAGATACACAGACACTCGACACAGAATATATGAAGAACTCGCAACTTTATTACACTTTATTATCAAACACAAACAATCGCTGTCTCTGCGTGAACCGGGCCCGTGCGGCGCTCCGAGGGCAGATGAGGGTGACGTGTGTCACCTGTCTCAGCAGGATCTGAGGCGCCGGCCGGGGTTTCTCTCTCGAGCCGCTGGAGTTCAGTCGGAGTTCACCGCAGATGTTTGCCAGGAGTCTCACGCTGCAGGAAAGCTAAATTGCTTCCGGATTCACATCCACACCAACAAACGGCCCCGTGACGGGTCAGACTCGGCTCTGTGCCGGCCCCTGACACAGGGTTACGATGTCCGAGGGGAATCCGTCCCTCAGCAGGATCCCTCGGTCCCGCTGGCAGTCCAGCTCAGATACGAACCCGTACCAGTAGATGACCAGACCGGGACCAAACCTGCAAACAGGACAGAAGAGATTCGTTTTTCTGAGGAAAACGCACACCGAAAGTGATAATATGATAAAGTCAATCCTGTGGTCAGCAATGAAGAAAAGGTGTCGATTTTATCTCAGAACAAAATGTTAGCAACCGTTGACATGTTAACATTAGGTAATTGTTACACCGCAAAAACGTTTTGTGTGGTTTTCCAGTACAAATATCTAAACATCAAAATACATTTCTTTGAGAATCAAAAGAACTTGAGATACTAAGTTTCGTCTTCTGAAATTTGTAAAAGAAAAACATATGTTATAAGTTTACATATGATAGTCAACTGAGTTAGAAAAATATGAACACTTGTTACTGCCATGAGAAAAAAAAGAAAAAAGAAAAAAAAAGGTAATTGCAACATTTTAAATCTCACAATTCAGACTTTTTTTTTTATTCGCAATTCAGAAGTTTTGTTTTCAGAATTCTGAGCTATAAACTAATAGGCTTCAAATAGAAAAATCCATTTGGATTCCATACTTTATTAAATTCTAAAGTTAATTTTGATAGATTTGTTTCAGATATTAAGTTTTGCTTCTAAAGTGAAAGTATCTTGATGTAAGATTGTTTCATCTGTATTGGACAACAAGACAAACATACCAAGGAAAGCATTTTTTCAGCAGTTGAGTTCGGCTCAGCTCGTGTAAACACGGCTGTGAATGATCAGGTCATAAAACGTGCTTCTCTGAACTGAACTGTGTGTAATCAGCTGATTTACCCCTAAACCTTCTCACAAGCTATGTTTCCATCACCCTGCTTTTAACTGCATTTTAAAGCATCGCATCAGAAACGAGTGATGGAAACGCTGAACTTCGAAATGAAAATGCCTTAATTCACAAACAAGTTTCTACGCTCGCTTGAGGTGGTTTTTGACTTGCGCGAAAAAGGGTTAATGCAAATAATGGAAGATGGAAACGCATTTGTCGAATAAATTCCTCCATGCACATCAAAAAAGTCATGTGACTTTGCGAATCCTGACTAACCAGTGGACCGATCTCATTCACAGCATCTGAAATGTTGTAATGGTCGTTCTGTAATGCCTGAGTCGTTAAAGTATTTCTGTATAATTGTCTCATACGACTGCGTTCCCAAACAGCAGCATCCACCTCCGAAAGCAATGACCGCATTTACTGTGTTTCGGCTGCTCGCTCTGAGGCGCAAGTCATTTATTATTATGAAAATTATTATATTCAGTGGCTTCTCCTACTTTTCTTAGTGACGTGAGCCTGCAGCACAAAAGCAGTCATAAGCAGCACAGGTATATTTGTAGCAATAGACAACAATACATTGTATGGGTCAAAATTCAATACATCAAAAAACAAATTTTTGATTAGTAATATGCATTGCTAAGAACTTCATTTGGACAACTTTAAAGATGATTTTCTCAATATTTAGATTTTTTTGCTCCCTCAGATTCCAGATTTACAAATAGTTGCATCTCAGCCAAATATTGTCCGATCCTAACAAACCATACATCAATGGAAAGATTATTTATTCAGATGATGTATAAATCTCAATTTCAGAAAATTGACCATTATGACTGGTTTTGTGCTCCAGGGTCACATATATAGTGCCGGTTTATCAGGAAGTGATGATTTTGTTCTCTTTGACTCCTTGGATGGAAACAGTGCGTATTCACAAATGTTTTATGCAATATTCCAATTCTGCACATAAGCTAAATTCACAACTTTGGATGGAAACCCGGGTAGAGTCGGCATACAGTCTGATCCTCTCAAACCCACTGACGGACATCTACAGCAGCCAATCACAGGCAGCTTCACCACAGTAACTGCAGACAGACTGGAGTGGAGGCTTCAGATCAGACGCTCAGGTTACAGCTCGGTTTAAAGTGCACATGTGAATTCCTGCGCTCTCTTTATCACACACTGATTCACAGTCCTGTATCCCGAGCCAAAACTAACAGTCCTTCCATCACTAAAGAACCGCGGACGTTCCCTTCATTACCAGAATCCCATCCTTTTTATGGAGATGTTGTGGAGGTACAATATAAACATTTACATGCTATAAGACGAGAGGTGAAGCGTATGGAGGCTGGGATGAGATCTGGACAGAGAGAGAAGTGCTGATGATCAGATAAGACAGAGCTGTGATCTCACCGGCGCACATCTGGAACAACACGCTTCATCAAGGCCTTTCAGCGCTGAGAGCTATTACAGTGTTGTTTTTAACTAATTAACCCTCATGTTCTGTTAAGGCTCTGAGATCTCAAGGCTCTTAACGCTGACGTATCAGGCTGATAGTTCATATACTGTGACCCAGCGAGACGTCATCAGAAGTTCAAGCGTTCTTTGAGGTGTCAGAGAGTGATTATTGTGCACATTACACACATTCACTCCTGACAGCTGCCTGCTCGGATTCGTCTTGCTGGATTTTTCCACACAGAGTCAAACTGACCCTAAACAGAAACGGCGTTAGTATTCTGGATAACACACACTTCTGTGTGAAGGATATTTCCACTTCATGATGTAACAGACTAAACAAACTAAACCAAGAAAGAAAATATAAATATTCAAACATTGTTGAAAAGTCTTGGACACTGTGTGAAACATCAAATCTTCATTTGTTAGTGTGATGAACTACATGCATCCAAACATCAATGAAGAATCACCTCGGGACCAGATTTAAATATACTGTATACTGCCAGTTAACAGTATATCATACATTTTATATCGAATTTAAATAATCTTATTTATTACAAAAATAAAAACACCTTTTGTAATATATCATGGCCTGGGATTTAGTCAATATTTTTTGGCAATTAAAAAAACAAACAAATAAAAAACCCTGCTTTTTCCTGCAGTTTTTAGCTTCAATCCACCTCATGTATTTTCTTTAATTCTTTTATTATTATCATTATTATTATTATTTATTTATTTTTTTACAACTTTATACATTTCCATCATTCTGTATCCAGAATGGCCTGTTTCTTTAATGTTTTTCCAAAGTAAAATGAATAGTTTTCCATTTAGTCATTTTTAGTAATTTTCCAATTAGTCATTATTCAAGCAGAATATAATATTATTTAATTCTTTAATATCTATGACATTCTTTTACACAGTATATTATTTAATTTTAATGATGTGCAATTGTGGATTAATCTGGGGAATATTTTGAAAAAGGAATAAAAACCCGAGGGAATATATCAATTTTAATTGCATCTATTTCAGTGTTTCTCGACACCATTCCTGGACGAACACTGTTATCCAAACTCGTGCTTCTCTGCCTCCAGGAACACCGATCTAGTTGTGGCATGAATGCTAGTGGTAATAGTGTCCCTGTTTTATTTTAATAGTATTTGAAGGAAATAAATGTCCTATTGTCATACAGTAGCTCCGATTTGCCGGCATTAAATTGAAATCACCTCACTCTATTGATTTATCATAACTAGCATCAGATGGGTCGGGACGCCATGACTACGGACTGCTGGGTTTTGATGAGAAAACACGCAGCTGACTTCATCAGCACATCTGATATCATGAGGTCAGGGCTACAAACAAGCCCAACAGAAGCGAGCGAGCTTTCAAATAACAGAGCGCACCGGCGGCGAAGGGTCTCGGGTTAAATAGACGCGCTTGTAACCCTCGAGGGAGGCGTCCGAACAGCTTCCGCTCTGAAGGCAAAAACACAAAGGCCGCAGTACTTCAATGCAAAGGTTCCATAAATAAAGGCATAAACGGACACGGGGCTCCAATTATAATTGAGGTCTATTATGTGGGCCACCGCTTCGCCACCTAAATCTGGCACAAGTATCGCTCGGGGGAAGTCAGTGATCTTCCAATAAACATCTAACTGCGTAACGAGTCGGTGAAATTGTTTGTGAAATGTAGCTAATTTGGAGCGCGTTGGCTTTGGCGGGCGGAGAGAGTGGGATGCCGCTGAGAGCGTCGCTGGCAGACACGCTGCCATTAGGCGTAACGAGCGCCCCGCGTTTGATTTTAAAGCAGGTGCCATGCTGGTTAAAAGGCATTTTAATGAGAGCGCAGCACTTAAGAACAAAAAGCTGAAAGGAGGTGCTGAGAGAGAGTAAGCCGGAGTTTGAGTGGCCTCCTCCCCATCAATGCACACACATAATCACGCCGTAATTGAATAACTAATTACAGCCCTCCGCGGTGTCATCTCTGCTCGCCCGCCGGATCTTGGCAGCTTCCAGAGGATACCTTTCTTCATCCGAGTGGGAGTGCGCTGACATCTAAACGTGAACGTCCCTCCGATCGAGGAACACAAACCGCACTCAAACAGTCCTTCAGGTTTCACCAGCAGCAACACGTTCTGGAGGCTTTATTTTTGTGCGATCACGTTGTTTGAGGGTCTGTATTGTCATTGTGAAGTGGCTCTGCACTGCTCCACTCACTATGGATGGAGTTTACTCTGTGTGTAAACAGCTTCTGGCGAGTCTGTGCAAGGGTTTTGAAAAATTGTATATAACTACACAGGTGAGGTCAGAAGGTGATTTCAGCATGGAAGTCACATGTCGGTGAGGTTTCCACCTGAAAACACTTCATCCACTGTTTGCTGCCGTCTTCCCAAGAGTCTTGGATTATTCTTCACTAATCAGGATTCATCTGAAAATGCATCTTTTCCCCTATATTTTGGCTTCCTGTCCACACTGAGATCATGTTCTTATCCTGATAAAATAGAGCTTTTTAAAGATGCTCCCCCAAGTGAATCAATTAGAAAACACTGTTTGGTGCAGACTGTGAAAATTGTGATATTTGATAACTATGATGTTCAATCGTGGGACTCAGATATCTCTGTTTACACTGGTATATGCCTGTTATGTGCTGTTCACATTCACAGCATTGCTATATATATATATATATATATGAAAAGTTTATTTGCAAAAACAGATAACTTCGTTCATTTGAAATTTTAAAAATTCATGTTTTTATTGTGTTAGTTAGCTGTATTTTTAGTTATTTTTTAACCAAATCAAAATAACCCAACTGCAGATTGAGATTAATTGGAATGCACAATGAAAAAACATGATTTTTTTTTTTTAATTGTTAAAAACAGAGTTATCTGTTTTTGCAAATGAACTCTACATATACATACATATATACACACACACACACACACATATATATATATATATATATATATATATGTGTATGTATGTTACTTTCAGTGCTGGGTAGGTTTCAGTGCTAGTCCGTTTCTGATTACAGATCACATGATGGAAATGGTTGTTAGTAATGTAATCTAGGTTACTCGTTTTAGGTAATGTAATCTGACTAATTACTGATTACTTTTTATCTAAATTGATTTAAATTTACCATTAAACATGCCATATTTTTATAAAAACAAAAAGTGAAGAGAAAGAAAATATTCATTTTTATTTCCATCAACATCATAAAATTAAACATTAATAATTACACCAGGGTTTCCCTTGGCTTCACGACAGAACTACAGTGAGTTTGATTTGATAAAAAAAAATAATGAATTAAATCATAAAAATGTAAAATAAAAACACTAAAACGGAAATATTTAATCTGTTTACCTGTCAATGTGACCATTAACCGACTTCAGAGAACTGGGAACATACCAATGTGTTGTTTGAAATATTAACTTCCTCAGAGATATTTTATGTCAAAGAGGTTTGGCTGATAAAAACATCTGTGAATCCCTGTATTACATGAACCTACATTAATAAAGATGAAAACAGCAATGACGTCTCACAGCCAGACTCTTCCAGGTTGGAATATTTGTCCAGAATCAAGAGTTACTGAAGGACGAGTGTTTCACAGCTATATTCACTAACTTGCATAATTAGCCGTTTCATACGTGGTCTAATTGCTTGAAAGGTGCTTTCTCCCCAAATTCAGATGCATGTTTCACTCATTTATTTACATGGCATTTGTGAATATAATCAAAGCTAACAGGTATGACACACAACAAGACTTTTAGAAAGAAAAATTAAAACAGGAAAAAAGAATAATTGGGGAAAATCAAATTATGATTAATTTACTGTGAATAATTTGCAATCACGTAATCCATAAAAAGTAACTGTAATCTGATTATAAGCATTTAAAATGTAACATACTCTAATTACGACTACTTAACTTTGGAATCTGATCATGCAATCCAGATTATATACTACCCAGCACTGGTTACTTTGTAAAATCTTCATATTACATTTCTGCAAAGATAACAGAAAATGTCCTTGCAATTGCTGTCCTGCGGCAAAACATAAGGGCAGATGCATTTTAGACCATATGTGGAATGCTGAATAAGTGAGCGGTGAGATGTTTTGCTAATATGATAAATCATAGAGAATTTATGGTCTGGTTTCTTGGTATAATCCCAGTGCTTTTATTACAATTTATGCTTGCACAGTAAGATGATTTTAGCATTTTCTGATGTTTCAGTGTGGACGAGAAACACTTGAGATTTGCAGTGTGGACGGAGAGTGTTTTGAAATTAAATCAATGTTTTAAATGCATGAATATCTCAACATGCAACACATCAAAAAGATCAGACCCTCTACTTTCAAACAACAAAAAAAAAAAATCTGTTTTATTGTAGCTTCAAGCATTGTATTATTTTTTTAATCAACACTTGAATGTAGGTATGTTTCATAAAAAAGCAACATTTTGAGCAAAAAGCTGAGAAAATCACATTTTTATCAAATACTACATCTGGATCATATTCAGTAATATTATCAAAGCAAAGATGCAGTAGATGGCTTCCATCAGAGTCCCAAAGCTTTAACACTTTCTGGATCCACATTTCACTCTGTAACATTAGGCGGTTTTAATTTATATGCGGTTAGTGTTGATGATCGCATTATTTTTCATACGCATATGCTTACATATGAGATCCCTTGTTTCGGCGTCTTCCTGGTCTGTGTTTTTGATCGGCACTTTCTAGACTCATTCAGGAGATGCGTAACAGTGCCCCCTAGTGTATAACAGAGAAAACACTGAAACACGGAAAATTCCGTGTTTGGCAGGAAAGGAGTTCATGTAGATGTAAAATACTTGCAAAAAGTCCGCACACTCTACCAAAAATCACATGCGAGATGAAAGCAGACTGAACAGTTTACTGAAAAAAAAAAAATCAAGGCAACAAAGGCAGAATGCAGATATAGCCTGTGTTGAAGCAGCAGGTTCGTCATACTGAGACAGGTTTGGTGAAGAGACGGTGCTCCAGTGCATCAACCAGAACCTGCTATATCCCTCATAACACGAAGTAACTCACTGGTGACTCAATGGTGACTGGACGTCATTTATGCTACTGTAAAACGACCACATCAACTCAACAAAGAGAAAGGATTCAGTCCTCATACATGGGCCGGAGCAGAGGACGATGTGTCAGCGCTTCGGTCAGGGCTTCCTCTCGGCTGCTGATTAATTGCTGTTTATTTATAGAGCTCGAGCGACTCAAGGCTGCAAGCGAGGCGATATCAGCACGCAACCTGCGTCTTGCATATTTTACTGGACCGGCCCCGGGGCCCGCATTCAGGAGCATGGTCACGATAATAAAAAAAGCCTTCACACAAACAGGATGTTTAAAGAGAGCATGAGACGCGGCCTCGAACGGACGCTACACAGCCCACGATAAATAAACACTGTGTCCTACTCCATAAATATCACAAGGTGAACATCCTGACATCTCTGTGACACTGTGACGATGCTGGAGAGCTTTCCTTCTGTGCTCGGTTGATGTTATCGAAGAGCCTGCTGGCCACCAATAAACAAAACACAATCGCTGTAATGAACCCTTTACACAAGACTGTGATGACGCACTTAACGGTCATCAGCATCGTAAATCCTCCAAAGTTTTTCATATTTGTATTGTTTAAAAAATGTGTGGATATTTATAACACTATTCTTTGCATTACCTTTACATCAAATGACAAAAAAAACTCGCTAATGCGAGGGAGTTTCTAATGCAGCGTCTATGGGATGGACAGTACATTTGACATCGTTCTCTCTTCTGACTGCTGTTATCATGTGAATGCAAAAAAATGTATATTTGTGGTACTCTCCCATTCACTGCTCTTCAAGTTAACCCAACTATGACAACTTCCGCTGCGGAGAAACCCGGAAATGTGAAAAAGGTCCATTAAGCTGGAACAGACGGCCGTAAAGAGCAAGCAATCTTCCTTTAGGTGTACCGTTACACGGCATGTTTATGCTTCTATTTTCCCGCCGCTGATGAGCTTTCAATCCGGACGCGACGCAGTGGAAGTGAAATGTACCTCCTGTCGATACACCGGCTGAGATTAAAGCAGGATTAAAGCGTTCTATCTAAACACCTTGGAAACATCTCTGGGCCTTTACAGCTCACGTCTCATTTAGTCCCATCAGGGGCGGCTAACGGCCGCTCGAACCCTGAACCTGCGACACATATTGATAAGCTCATTAATGCGTTAGGCTAAAGAGAGCCGCTCTATCTGCCATGTGGCCATAATTGCATAAATCTGTTCGGCGCTCATTATCTCGTGCTTATGGATTAATGATCGCCAGGCTATCGGTGAGGTGAGACCCAATAGACGCCTGACCTGTCTGTGATAATGACTGTAGAGATGGCACTTCCAGATTTAGCCACATCATTTCCTCCGCAATGACAGCGGGCGGACCGAAGAGAACGAGAGCCCAAATCAAACGCTTGTAACATTATAAATCCTCACTTTTCAGCAATTTAGTGCATACTTGGTGAGTATTAATTTCTTAACTTTTTTTTTTTTGCTTTTAAAAGGGAAATGTATCACGGTTTCCACAAAAATATTGTGCAGCACAACTGTGTTCAACATTGATAATAATCAGAAATGTTTCTTGAGCAGTAAATCAGCATATTATTATGATTTCTGAAGATCATGTGACACTGAAGACTGCAGTAATGATGCTGAAAATACAGCTGCGCATCACAGAAATAAATTACAGTTTAACACATAGTCACATAGAAAACAGCTGTTTTGAATTGTAATGTATTTTTGATTAAATAAATACGGCTTTGGTGAGCATGAGGGACTTATAAAAAATAAAAAATCATTACAAACTTGCGTTAAATGTATACATTGATTATTTTGTGATTAAATGTGACTTTTGTCATGAAAATACCATCACAATGAAAACAAACAAACAAATTACTGGGCCTTTGTTTACAAAAAATCTGACTTCTTATTTATTTTGATTTTGGGGTAAAATATGACCCGGACACGTTTCAAGAGGTTCACTCAGGAATTTGTTCCTACAGGCAACAAGCAGAAAACCATCCAGAGGGAAAATAAATATGAGATAATCTTGAGTAATTTTTGATTATTAGTATGGTTGGACTGGCTCATCGAAGGTCAGCAGCCAAGACACTGCTTAATAAAACGGGATAAAATACATAAATTATTTAATTATTGCAGGTTGCGTCATATTCTGTGTTGCATTTCACTGTTTTTATTCATTTTGTGGAATACTGAATCTGTTTTTTTGTGAGTGAGATGAATTAATGCATGTTCACATTTATTCCAGAACTAAAGTTTCTCTCGACATGAGGACAGGAGAGCTTTCAATCAACAAATTGATAAAAAAGTAACTGGCGTTACTTATTTGAAAAAGTAACTAAAATATTTTCTTGTAAATTAAAACGTAATGCGTTACTTTACTAGTTACTTGAAAACGTAATCTGAATACGTAACTCGCGTTACCCACAACACTGCTCATATGAAGGATCTGGTGTCACACCGACTCCAGGATAAAAGTAGGTCAGCTATTGCACTACAGAGCGTGGGCTCGTAAGAGGCTGACCTTTGACCTCTCGCCTCAGATCGAGTGTCGGATGACCCGCGGTTCAGCAGGAGTGGAGCACTCTCCTCTCCATTGACCTCAGTGCTGTTTTCCATCACATAAATGGACGAAAGCTTTCATCAAGACCTCCTGCGAATTCATTAAAACATTACAGCACTTCATTTCACAGATAAGATGTATGAAATGGTCCATAATGAAACCAAGACCCACTTCAGAATGCAGGAAATATATCATCTGCTAACAACAGCAGAATCTATTAGTCGGGACAAATGAGAAGAAACACATCAGGACAATAGCTGCTCTTCATTACCAGACGAGACCTCGTGTCATCATAATGGAAAGCCACTGCATTGTGGGTAAGTGTTGGGCTGCTGATGATCATCGGCTCCTGTAACCTGTTACACAGAACTCCCAGCAGCCCCGGTGAATAATTAGCCGTCCTCTCTAGGGGCATCAAAACAAATCCTTTCAAATGGCCTCCATTCTGCGTCGGGTGGCTGTGGGGTGAGCGGCGTCTAATCCCGCTCTTAACCCCACGCGCTAATGTGTTTCCAATTAGCGGCGAGCCCCGCTGTAATCAGCAGCGGTTTGCAGTGTAACCCGAGCGCAGTCTGGCCAGAGACCCAGGCGCCTCGGTGCTGGAGTGTCCAGCGTCTCCAGACCCTCCTCTGAGATAAACACGAGTTTCTACCCACATGTGACTCTAAAAGTGCTTCTTTTCAACTAATCATCCACGAAAGGAGGCACTGGATCTTCAGAAAACCTCCATCAGGTTTAATCAGGAGGTCAAACTAAACATTACATAAGTTTATGCTGTTCAACTATATGTGACCTGTGCTGGCAAAACGAGTCACAATGAGCAAATTTTCAAAAAATAGTATTTTACTATAGACCTTCAAAATGATATATGATTTGTTGGAATCAGATGAAAAATTACTGAGCTACACCTGTTTGAAGTCGATGGAGTCAGCAAAGTCAATTTAGAGAAAAACTGATTTAAAGTTTTCTGAAGGTTCCAAAGGAAAAGCAACATTACATCTTTTCCCCCACTTCTTTTCTTAAAGTGCCCTATTATGTATTTTTGAAGATGATCTTTCATGCAGTGTGTAACACCGCTCTAAGTGAATGAAAACATCCTGCAAAGTTTTAAATCTGAAAGTGCACCGTGTATAAAGTTATTGTCTCTCAAAATAGAGAGTCGACTCTAAATCATTTAAATGAGACGTTTTTAAAACAAATCCCAAGCCGTTTCATGTTTACATCAACATGAAACATTAGCATATTGCCTCTCAGTTGTTGCGTGCGCAGACCTGAGAAAACTTGATTTTCGTGTTGGTCTGAATGAAAATGCAAATTCATTCTTTGCCACTAGGTGCCGCTTTCGTAACGTTAAAAACTCACAAACACTGCTTTAAATGAAATCGACCAATCACCGCAGAGTAGCGTCACGCAAAGGAGGGGTTTGGAAAAATGAATCGTTGAGCGAATCGTTTGGGAGTCGTTGAGCAAATAAGGTAAAAATAAATGCATATTATAAGAAAATGAAAGTGTTTTTTGGTCTTGCATGCATGTCAAGCTGTTGTTGGGGACTCCCAAAACAACATAACCCATAATAGGGGCACTTTAATAATCATTACTAGATTAATAATCACAATATAGCTATTTTTATGTTATCTTTATTGTTAAGAACAGATGCAAAAAAAAAGAACAAATATAAGAATGAAACAAGTGTATAGTGTATTAATGTTTTCGTTTTACATCTAAACATACGCATTCAAGTAAGAAAAACAAATAGTAAAATGTAATAATCACTTAAGTGTGGTCATTACAAATACATTTATTATTAAAACTACAAAAGCAGTTCAATCAAGAGCAGTGAGAGATTGCCTCTTTTCTTTTATCGTTTGATTAACATTAATGCGGCGGCCTATATTAATACAGTGTAATGCATGGATCTAATAATATAATGTTACACATCCAATGTTTTTCCCCAAAAGTTCCCCAAACGTTCACTTAAGATATAACAGATAATGTTTGCATGAATACTTATATATATTTAGCCTACTGTAAATCTGTGTATAGTGTATTTTAGAGGTTTAATTGCTACTTGGAGCATTGGGATCACTAGATGAAGGCTTAATAAATTCATGTTTGTGAAAACTTCAAATTCTTCATTTATCACTTTTTTTTTTTTTTTGGCCTGTAGCTCTAAATTAGCCCGTGTGCATTCACACTCATTTTGCCAGCACGGGTTATTTACATTATCAATTTCACTGGTAGTCCACTGTATGAAGAATTTTTGGGTATAATATGTCACAGTTTATTTTGCTATCCTCACTTATATAAAAAATTATATCTGGCGTCTTAATTTTTGGTTTGACTGTATAAGTACATCCAATTTTACCTGCATACATACAGTACACTCAAGCGAAGCAAATATATATAGCAGGGGTCGGCAACCTATGGCAATAGGGAAAACTACGTACCGACGTACATTTTGAGGTAATCATTCCTCATAGTTACACAGCCTGTTAAGATCTATAAATACTATTAAAGTGTGAGAATTAACCTGCGCTAGTCTATTTGTGCGAAAACCATTTGTGCGACCGCTGCGCATACGAGGCGCTTCAGATCAATGCCTCTGTGGTCTAACAGCGCTAGTCAATGTCAAAATGACTGATATGGCCAATCAAATCAAAGTAGGCGGGGTTTACCGTTCACAGACGCAGAGCTCGAATTCCTGCGCAAAGCGTCAGTTTAATGCTGAAAGAGAGCGAGGTAAGATGGAAATCATTTAATATTAGTCAACTGTATTATGATAGAAATGTTAAATGACCGACAGCTATATCCGGTGACGCAAACTACTCGACTTTTTTCTCAAATATGGCCATTTTGAGAGAGAATGAAAGAGAGAGACAGATGAAAGCTGCTTGTGTGAATTACCGCGTCAATGAAGCTGAGTTTAGTTACTTCAAAAACAGCGATTTTACCCCCTCGTTGCTGAGAAATATAATGTAGTGATACAGTATCAAAAAAGTCACAGACAAGTTTCTGAGCTCCTGAATGTTTCTGTGTGTGCGCAGCGCGATCTCCAATCTCTGTCAATTTATGAACAAATGCTTCAGAAACTATTTGTATGATACAGATAATATTTGTAAAAATACAGATTTTTATCTGAACATTTAAATTACATTTCAAATAAAGCATGCATTTAAAAAATGGTAGGGGCACAGTGGTTAACCAGAAAAAATTAAAAAGGGCACTTCATGCCCAAAAGGTTGCCGACCCCTGCTATATAGCAAAGCTCAACTGCTTGATTTTTAAGTATTTTTAAATATTAAGATACTATAAACATTAACATCATGATTTTCTGTGAAGCTGCTTTGAAAAATGCATATTGTTAAAAGCGCCATACAAATAAATTTCAGTTGATTACTTTTTTCATTTAACGTTTCCCAAAATTTGAATAAACTTTGTCGGATTAGTTTTAAACCCTGATTTGTGTGAAAGTTATGCAGTTTACTTGAAATAAACATTAAAAACCCTTAGCGTTTAATAGTTTGGATAGTCAGAATGGAAAAAAGCACTGAAATTTCAGTTTATGGATTTCACATAAATGAAAGACAAATTATAATTTTCTTACATAACTCTGGTAACAGAGCTTGATGAATGCCAACAATATAACATTTGCATAAACGGGGGATTGAATGAGCTGTCAAAATAACCACCTATGTACCATAATTTGAAGGAATATCCAAGTTTTTTTTAATGGGGCAAAATAATGCAGTAACAGGGTTGAAATGACTTGCCATTTTCTATAAATTAAAGATATAACTCAAAGATATATTTTTTCTTTTAACAGAGCTTGATGAATGCAGTCAACACTAGAATATTTGTAAAAATGGGGCCTCAAATCTGTAGAAATAACAATCTTGAAAAAAAATGTGACAAATAATGCAGTTGATATTGGTATTATATTGTTGTGTGATTTGTATGGAGGTGGGTGACATATCATCAGATTATAATACAGACATTGTTTAAAACTAGCTACTATTTCTGCTTCACGTCTAATAGTCTCTCTGCAAATAACAAGGATTTGTGTCTCTAATCCAAGAAGAAAAAGTCATGAGACACCAGAAGCTTATTTCAGCGGTGAATCTGAATCACGGCGTTCCACTGAAAGCTGGAGGAAGAGCGCTTATGAATAGGTGTGCAAGCTGGCTGTCAGACATCCAGAGAAAAAACACAGGAAAAGGACCCTAAAAATAAGTGAAGCCCATCCAAAGAGCGTCCAATGAGAAAACAGGCCTGGCTCTCGTCCAAGTCGCCACCTCTGCTGGTGTAACTGCGACTAAATCAACATGTCAACACGCCTTCATGCATCTCAACACTGCCTTCACTCCAAATACTGATAATACTGAGCCGTTACTGAAATAGGAGAGCGAGGGTGGAAAGATCCTGTGTGTGTGTGTGTCTATATATATATATATATATATATATATATTAAATCCTGCCCATTGAGAAGCATCAGATCATGATCTCACCAGCAATCAGAGGCTGAAGTTCAATGTTCAGCGCTCTGGGGGTCGAGACTCATGGGACCCCACGGGGCCCTTCTCAGCGGTCAACTAACTAGTGCTGGACCCTGACTGTCTGGGTGGGAAACTGAGGCCCCTCACACATAAACACACACGAGTCAAAGAAAACAGCTCAGTTCAACAGTTGATGAGCAATGAGAGCCTTTCACCAAGCCTTAAAATAAAACTATAGTTATACTAATCTAGAAATGGCAGAAATAGGGAAACTTTAATTGCAGTGGCCATCTCATCTTCTCCAATTAGGTATTATTTGGGTGAAAGCGCACACACACGCACACACACACACAGACACAGACACACACACAGAGAGACACACGCACACAGACAAAATACAAATAAATAAATGTGCAATATTCAAAATCCACCATTAAACCCTGATTTCTTTGATCACTCTGCAAGAAAAAAGGCATTATTTGATATGTAAAGGAACAATTGAGCAAACAGACCTCGTCAGCCTGTGATTGGCTGCAGGGATGAAGCAGCACTGGAGATAAAAGCTGCTCAATGTTTTCACAAACAAGCTGCACTGCAAATCAGATTTCACTGTCATTTTAAAAAATTTGCAAAGCAAACAAATCTCAAGTGGGTGAAGCATCCACCTCTGGGCCTCCGAAGCCTGCGAGACATGAGAGCGCAGCTAAACTAATTATCCAGAGGATCAAACTGGACGTTAAATACTCCAAACATGGAATAAAGGAATCAAACGGCGACAAGAAGGGGTCACGGCAAAGCCAAGCCGCGTCCCTCGGGCGGTCTGGACTGATTGTCACTCGTTTGGAGGTTGTTGAGGTTGGTGGGCTCAGGGGTTTGTCAGTCCGACAGTTTAACCCTGTTTTCAAAAGGAAACAAACAGACGGCTCTCCGAGGATGACAGCGCTGACCTTTCAGAGCTTAAGGAACGGGAAGAGGAAGGGGGGTGGAGACTTCTGGACAGAACTTAGAAACCTGTCAAATACATCTCCCCCTTCCTTAAGCACTATATATAAATATATAACGTATGTTATATATATATAAACTATATATTAATATACAAACAAAATGCTTTTAATACAAAAAAAACAAACAAAAAACAGTGAAATTACCAAATGATGGGCAACAATTCAAATAAATAAAATTACCTCCAAATGTAAAAAAAAAACAAAAAACAAAAAAAAAAACTGTATATTTATATGTAAACAAAATGATTTTAATATAAAAAAAAAACAAACAAAAAACAGTAAAATTACCAAATGATGGGCAACACTTCAAATAAATAAAATTACCTCCAAATGTACAAAAAAATTAATTAATAAAATAAATTAAATATACAAATCTTTCCTGAGACACTACAGACCTTCTAAAGGTTTCGTTGTATTATATTGACTTGTACTGAGTTTTATTAATGTTTGGTTTTCAGTCGATGGAGTTTAGATGCTTTATTGGTTGAGTGTCTTTCTGCTATACAAATATGTAGGTAAGAACACAAATCACCTATTGCACACAAGCGCTTGCGTGGCCGTTCTCCCTCATTCACATCTGAATGGAAGTGAATTGAACAGTAAATCCAGCGTGACCGACCCTTTAGAGGGTTTTCAGAAGGATTTGAGCTGTTGTCCTGCTGGAAAATGAATCTGAACTGAGAAATTCCATTTTAAATTCTTATTCAGTTCATCAATTTGAATTTAATTAAGATTTGCAAACAGGATGTCGAATTGTAATTCAAAATTTAATTTAAGCTCACATTAGTAGGAAAATAAACTGGAATAAAATTCAGAGAGCGTGCTATGTTTTAGCCACAAAATGTGATTGTAATAGTGTTTAAGTCTGAAGGTTATATAAGCCTTACCAACAGAACAACAGACTGAATGACCATTTTATCACTTCATGCATATTAACAGACAGAGCCATTTTTAGACCACACCAGGCCTCATGAAACCTGCAGATTTAAAGTTTGAGTTCTTTTAATTCAACTAGGAGACCACCATCTTCTACTAGCCGATCTTCTACTGGTCACACATTTACACGTGATACGAATTCGCAGGACAGAGTTCACCAAACTTAAACTTTAAAACATCAAAATTCACATGAGCTTGCGTTTCTGGTCTCCCGCACTCACGTTTATGAATGGAAGTCAATGGAATGAAATGTGTAGTGTGACCGGCGCTTTAGTCATTCAGTGTGTTTTCACCAAGATACCAGATATCAGATTTTAAAAGTCATGTTGTGTATTATATATACAGCATGCAGACTGAGCTTTTGAAGACGCTGTGTCCAGTTCTCAGCGTGCTGTGCATGTGAACGTCTCCTCTTGATCTCAGTACATGTGTTTGATGATGTGCATTTTCTGACCGGCCAGCACAAATAACGTTTTTTTTGTTAAACTGACAGCCCTAGTTATTGTGCGTTCTTTCAAGCCAAATGTGAGCCTGCAGCACAAAAGCAGTCATAAGCAGCACAGGTATATTTGTAGCAATAGCCAACAATACATTGTATGGGTCACAATTATGCATTTTTCTTTTATGCCAAAAATCATTAGTATATTAAGTAAAGATCATGTTCCATGAAGATATTTTGTAATTGTCCACCATAAATATATCAAAACTTAATTTTTGATTAGTAATATGCATTGCTAAGAACTTCATTTGAACAACTTTAAAGATGATTTTCTCAATATTTAGATTTTTTTGCACCCTCAGATTCCAGATTTTCAAATAGTTGTATATCAGACAAATATTGTCCGATCCTAACAAACCATACATCAATGGAAATATTATTTATGCAGCTTTCAGATGATGCATAGATCTCAATTAAAAAAAAAAAAAAAAAAAAAAGACTCTTATGACTGGTTTTGTGGTCCAGGGTCACAAATGATATTTCAACACATATGCATAAACGTGTTCATTTATATGTACACAAAGCGTTGCATGCATCAGAGCGACAGCTGCAGTCGTGTCCTCTGTTAAAACTGAAGCGATGGCAGCCCGCAGACATTTATTCTGCTCTGATGTTCCTAAAACACTTGGGGAAAAAAAAATCAAGGCCGGAGCCCTTTTCACTTTTCGCCTCAAATTGCCTCATCTCTCTGTCAGGGAGCCAAAGGGGACTCCATTAGAGCGGTCCGGAGCGGAGGCGCTCCCCCACGGGCGCTCCATTTAGCCGCTCGCTCTGCCCCGTGAAGCCTGTCCACATCAAATTAGAGCGGCCCCGTCCCCCGTATGATGGTTTGGGGCCCGCGCCTGTCACCGGCTGTCAACCGGACGTGCGGTTTGGGTACGTATAGCTGACAGGTAATCTTAATGTCTTCAATTAGCCCAATTAGTTCTGTCATAAACAATTTGATAAGTGCTCAAGCAACACAAACACACACACAGAGATCATGCGTTAATGAAAGGCATAATAAGGTTCATCAGTGACAGAGGGTCGCGGGTTCTCTCAGCTGGGCCGCGCTCTCTGATACCCACTCTCTGGAAATTGTACCATCTCCTTTCATTAGCACATCGCAGGCTGAGCATGTGAAAGCCTCTGACAAAACTCATTTGAAGGGACGGGCGGCAGATTGCCTGCAGCAGGTGCGGCGAGGAGATAAAACAACACGCTCTTCTGTCAGGGCAGAAACGCACCACCCAAACACCTCCACACGGAAATACTGCGATGAATAGCAGCAAAGCGGATCAAGGTCGCTGTAGCTGCAGTCCATGTTTGGTTTGGTGTCTCCTTTCTTATCAAAGGCTGATGTAAACGCCCACGCCGTCATTACACGTGCTCCTGTTGTATTGACATCCTCTGAGCTCACGTACGCTGGGCCAATATTTACATGCAATCTTTACATAGAAACACACTGAACTGAGAGGTCAGATTCAAAGCTTACAGAGCAAGCGGTAGCGTTAAGGTGTGGTTGCGTTCTACAATGCACAGAGAAACCAAGCCATTACAAAAGCGTGATTGGGAAAATGTTCCCCACAGATTTCGTTCATTTTCAAGTTGGTCACTTCAATTCACCACACTGACCAACAGAAAGCAGCTTGAAGCTGAATTTTGCGTAAACTGACATATCAGTATTGGTGAAAATTATATTTTAGATCTGTGAAAAAGCCATCCAAGATAGCGGAGAAGGCGTGAGCAATGTATTTTGTTTATTTATATATATATGACCCTGCAGCACAAAAGCAGTCATAAGCAGCACAGGTATATTTGTAGCAATAGCCAACAATACATTGTATGGGTCACAATTATACATTTTTCTTTTATGCCAAAAATCATTAGGATATTAATATCATGTTCCATTAAGATAGTTTTTAAATTTCCAACTGTAATTATATCAAAACTTAGTAATATGCATTGCTAAGAACTTCATTTGGAGTTTAACTTAATTTAAAGGCGATTTTCTCAATATTTTGATATTTTTTGCACCCTCAGATTTTTTAAATCAGAGTTTTGTGGACCAGGTTCACATATACAATATTGAAAAGGTAAAATAGCTCAGTCTAATTAAAAATGCACCAATATTAGTGTATTTTATGCTTATTACACTCAAAAAGGAAAGAATATTTGCTGAGAAAAGCACCCAAATGAAGATAATTCACATACATAATAGTTGTAAATGTGTAAACACTTGAACAGAAAAAAAATGCTTTTAGAAATCCATATGCAGTATTTGTTTATTTCATATCACTGATCAGCTGATCACTAGCCTTTATTCTACAGCAAACCGTTTCACAATCACTTTGTCCAGTTGTGTGAGGTAAACTTAAAGCTGGAATACACAACGTGACTTTTGCCCAGATATTTGGCCTGATTTTCGGTCAGAATTTGGGCAGTCAGACGTAAAGAACAGACACATTTTTTTTAAAACATGAAACTCTGATTCGATCCCGTCAGACGAGATCAATCATAATAATTTTGATCATTTGAGCTGATTTTAGAACGTTTTCAATTGTCACACGTCTGCCAGCAATGTATTTGTGTGTAGTCCAATTAAAAACACACCAATATCTGCGTATTTTATGCTTATTACACTGAAGAAAAAAAAGGAGTTTACTCTTATAAATTCTTATAATTTTGAAGCAGAAAGACTGAAATAGATTTTCTTGTGAAACGTACTCCAATAATCCTTGTTTTCGGAGTACCGCCATATTTAGCTGAGAGGCACGTCAAACTCTGGAGCCTCAAACCCGTCTGATGAGCTTCATTCAGGTATTCACTCCTGCGTTAGATGGTGGATGAGATTTTGAGACGGAGCTAAAGAATCCAGCCGCCCGTTTCAGAAGTGATTAGCATGTGTGGGTAACAGGAACAGGTGTCCAGTGAGCACTATGGGTCATTACGGCGCTACCCTCCCATGAGCGACAAAAAGAAAGACGGGATAGAAAGGCCGTCACTGGGAAGTTGTAATAGGAAATTGCTCTTGGCAACTATTTGTTTAGTACTCGAATCTTTTTTTTTTTTTTTTTGTGCCAACACAGCGAGCCCCTTTGGAAAATAGGGCAGCTCTCCCTAATGAGTAATCTATTTCAAAGCAGTCTTGTCTGGGCATGACAGTTTACTGAGAGGCTTGAAGAACTGGTAATTACCAGTGTTACGGGGCAATTAATGCATATTACACTGCGCCACTCGTGGCGGCAACTGTCAGCTCCCCAATAAAAATGAGCACTCTTCAGCTACAGGGTGACATTAATTGGGCCTTTAATGACTATGCACAGGAACCGGGCCAAATAGGAACAAAACACAGGACTCCGGCTGACTCCAGCAAAGGGCTGGAAATTGTACTAAAAATGAGATTAATTGCTGTTGGGGGGAGGAGAAGAAGAGAGGAAGAATAAAAACGGGATGAAATTACAGGGTTCCGGGAGCAGGGCCTTCTCGCCGCGACGGCAATTCTTAATTGTCTTATATATTCTGTACGTTCAGAAAGGCCGGCGATGGGTTCGAGGTCTACAGCTGCTCACGGGACGCTTCCTTAAAAGCAAGAGCCCTTCGAGTACGGAGCATGGGTTTGTGTCCACTCTCACTGACAAGAGTCGAGTGGTGTTTGTGTAGAGCGACAGATCCACTAGAGGAGACGTCCATTGTGTGCCATGAAGGAACAGAATTGGGTTAATTAATGAAGAATCAAGCGCACTCCAGTCTGAAGAGCTCTTGAAGAGACTCGTCAGCCCATCAGCCGTCATAAGTAGCCCTGTTTATCCGAGAATCCTCACCAACCAAAAGCAAACCATTTGCATGCGGGTTTTGATGTGCGTTCCTGCAGTATTTTTAATACGGAGCATGCACTGGTGCTGTCGCGCTCGCACTGTCACCGGCGACGGCTTCAAAGCCGCTTTGCACAGGGAAACAGAGCGAGCAAATATTTGAATTGCAAAACCACATTATCTTCCAAAGGGATAAAACTTGAGACAACTTCCACGAGCTAAAGACCTACATTTGCTGCGAACACGTGAGAGTCTGTGGGGGTTCAAGGGGGGCGGTGGGCATAAGCCCACTCAACCTAATTTAGCATATCCACATTTGTGTAATGAGATCGGACGTGTTTTAGAGTCGGGTCTCCCAGATGCTTAATGTGAGGAGAGAACCATAAAAATGTTTTTAAGCGGACCACGTATTTATCCGAGATCCGCCGCGTGAAATCGCGCGACTCGCAGACTACCTGCCACAGATATGATTATGAAGTGACGTGTAATTACCGCAGTCACACTAATGCAGAGGGAGCGTGTGAGGTACGTGTCAGAGAGTCCTCACGATGGAAAGGCTGTTTATTCCAGAAACTGTTTTAAGCATGCATGTTTCATAGCATATAATGCAACTGCCTCTGTCAATTCCGTCACTCCAGCAAGCATGAGAAAGATGACAGATATGATAACAAATCAAGGCAAATTTGAAGTATAATTTCAGCGTTTTCCGTTCCAGGAAAAACTTGACTCTTGAACTTCAAGTTAGAGTCCGTGTGAACATCCATCTTCTGGACACACAATTGTGACCTTGGACCACAAAACCAGTATTAAGGGTCATTTTCTTTTTTTTTTTTAATTGAGATTTATACATCAACTGAAAGCATAAATAATCTTTCCATTGATGCATGGTGTGTTAGGATCGGACAATATTTGGCTGAGATACAACTATTTGAAAATCTGGAATCTGAGGGTGCAAAACATTTAAATACTGAGAAAATCGCCTTTAAATTTGTCCAAATGAAGTTCTTAGCAATGCATATTACCAATTAAAAATTTATTTTTGATATATTTATGGTAGGAAATGTACAAAATATCTTCATGGAACATGATCTTTCCTTAATATCCTAATGATTTTTGGCATAAAAAAAAAAATAAAATAAAAAAAATAAAAATCTGGCTATTGCTACAAATATACTTGTGCTACTTATGACTGCTTTTGTGCTCCAGGGTCACAATTAAAGTGCCCCTATTATGGGTTATGTTGTTTTGGGAGTCCCCAACAACAGCTTGACATGCATGCAAGACCAAAAAAACTCATTTTCTTATAATATGCATTTATTTTTACCTTATTTGCTCAAACGACGATGTGTGTGTATAATGTGTATATATATTATGTATATATAAATACAAACACATGCATGTATATATATAAAAACGACCAAATGATTCTCTCAACGATTCATTTTTCCAAAACCCTACTTTGTGTGATGCGACTCTGTGGTGATTGGTCGATTTCTTTTAAAGCAGTGTTTGTGAGGCAGTGCTGCTTTGTGTACATTTTTAACGCTCCGAAAGCAGCACCTAGTGGCAAAGAATGAATTTACATTTTCATTCAGACCAACACGAAAATCAAGTTGTTTTCCCAGGTCTGCGCACGCAACAACTGAGAGGCAATATGCTAATGTTTCATGTTGACATCAACATGAAACGGCTTGTGATTTGTTTTAAAAACGTCTCATTTCAATCATTCAGAGTCGACTCTTTATTTTGAAAGACAACTTTATACACGGTGCACTTTCAGATTTAAAACTTTGCAGGATGTTTTCATTCACTTAGAGCGGTGTTACACACTGCATGGAAGGTAATTTTCACAAATCCATAATAGGGGCACTTTTACACAGTCTGTCCTTCTCTGAACGTGGGAATTCAAATATAAGAAAGAGTCTCAAAGGCTATGGAAGAATAATTTAAGGACTGTTGGACGAGTCCAAACGAAAGGGTTGTGTTTGTGCATGTTCCGTGCATATCAGCGTGTTTATTAAGGAACGGGTCTGCGGTGACATGCGGTGCCCTCTGAACCAGTTCCTCCGCCGGCGCCCATGCAGACACACTGGAGACAGACGTGGGCAGAAATCAAACTCCCGGGTGATGGATAACTTCATCGCACAATGACCCGTGTCAAAGGCGTTTGCTCTAAATCAATTAAGGTGATAAGAGCGCTGTGTCGACAGTGTGCACCTTGGTATGCCGAAGTCTCGGCCCTTATCTGCGCAGCAAGGAAGTCGCAGTAATAACTAAAGACAAGCAATGACGAAACCACTGTAGCTGCACTGTCAAACACAATTTACAGCCCCTCGTATCTCCTCCCCGTGCGCCGTTAAAAACGGTCGTTACGGACGGGCCGGCGCTGGCGGGCGGGACTCTTTGCTGGAGTCTCTGGACGAGACCCAGGGGCTTTCTGCCCTCCCGTCTAATGCCACGGGCGGCTTTCATTTGCCGTGATGCATGGAGGGAGGGGTTGGAGGTTGAAGTTGAGAGGAGGGCCGACAGGAAGGAACGCTTTGGGAAGATTACAGCATTTAACATGCTAAGACCTCGCAGCAGTTATTCATTCAGCCCTCTACTTCCTTTTTAGGACGGGGTCACGGGTAACTTTCCACGCGGTGCCATCGGAACAGAGGCAAAGAGCGAGTGTGACATCAAACGCTGTGATTTGGTGACCCCTTTCTGTCCGAGTCTTGATTAAAATATGTTTGCTTTCTTATTCAAACTGCCATTTGACAAGCTCGGTCGTATTTCAGCGAACTGCACAAACATTCTCTCAGGCCATGACAGGTTTGTTTTCCATTGCGTACATGAGGTGACTCTACCAGCAAATGTTTCCAATGAACATGACACGACATGACACGAGGCGGAGGAAAATCAACAGCTTAAAGGAACTGTTCAAACAAAAAATTAGAGTTTTATCATCATTAACCATCATGTTGTTCCATTATCATCATGCATTCATGATCTGGAGCCACTAGGTGGTCGTCCTTCATCCTCGATAAACAAGCTACAGTTGTTCCAAAATGCAGTTCTTACCAGGTTGAGAAAATTTCACCAATTTTTACCACGCAGCACTATAAACAAGCCTTTCAGTACAGCTGCTCTGAAGTCATATGTACTGTGAAAAGAGCTATACATAAACACTTGTATTTAAATATTATTAATATATAAATATAAACTCCTAATTTGCTGCTTATCAATAGTAAGGTAGTTGTTAAGTTTGGGTGTTGGGTAGGATTAGGGATGTAGAATATGATCATGCAGAATATGTGCTTTATAAGCACTAATAAACAGTTAATGTGTCAATAATAGGCATGCTAATAAGCAACTAGTTAATAGTGAGAATTGGTCCCTATACTAAAGTGTTACCAAACTTTCTAACATGCAGGAAGCAAATATATCTGGAACCAAATGATGTCTAACATCTAAAGGCAATAGTCTAATACACAAAATGTAAATAAGACGTGAAATCTGCAACTGATGGGATGATTTTCAGCAAACAGTAACTTAAATTTGGGTCTGTTCCTCACAAAAAGCTATCAAACAACTTCAGGAGATGCATTGCACGAGTCGTACAGACTACTGTTACGATGCCTTGAGAAGTTTGGGCATATAAATCTTGAACACTTCGGCTGAATGGAAAAGAGAAGCTCAAATATTTGGCATAACATCTTGTTTTGTGTTCCACAGTAGAAAGGTCAGAACGACGCGACAGTAAATGAAGGCAGGCTTCAGTTTTGGGTGTGCTGCTGCAGTAAGGATTTGTCCCAGGCCGCTGTCGTTATGTTATTCAGAGTTATAAACTCTCCGGAGACGGTGAACTGCTGTCGACTTCACTGATTAGCCAAACACTCATCACCAAATTAGGGAAGGTGCCCTGCAGATGGGTTCTAGAGCCGACTGTGATTTAAAGAGACGTTCCTGGACGTGGAAACACCGACTGTACATGTATAAACACATCCACACATCTGAAGATCTGCACAGTTGTAGTTTGGACGTCTGGAGACGGTGGACATCAGACGTGGATAGCAAAACTGCTTCTGATGGTAATAGTTTTCAAACTCGTAGAGAGGAAGTGAATGTAAGACACAGCTGCGGTCAAACTCCAGCTTTCACTAAACTCTTAAATCAGAAACACTAGCACACACTTCACATGCAGTTCTGTCATTACAGGAACAGTTCAAAACAGAATTATTAGAATCAAATGTATACGACGTCCTCTCTTCAGTGGAGCACGAGCAGATGATCAGCAGAATGTTCACGCTGCTCTTTTACACACAGTGAAAGCAGGTGGTGACCAGTGGCTCTCAAGCTCCAAAAACATGCAAAAGTCATCATGTGACTCATGCACTATATTCCAAGTCTTACGATGGGATTTGTGTGCCGTTGAAGAAATAAAGTCAGACAGATTTGAAACAACATGATAGATAATGATCCAAAATGACTTTTGCTTTGAAAGTCACTTCAAGCATGTCTGGGGAATCAAACCCATGACCTCCGTGTCTGAGCTGAAGGAATTGGGTGACCTGACAGTAAGGACTCTGTGTAACACACAGACACATGGTCTTATCAAGAGATGTCTTCAGCGCAGATCTCTGTAGAGGGCGGATGGGAGAATGTCACACAGATGTACTCTGGCCTGTCTTTATAACGTATAAAAGAGCAAAGGTCACCGGCAGCTTCCAGCCTACACGTGACATTCATCAAAAGAGACGCAGTGCTTATACGAGCCTCAAATGACTGCAAACATTAGAGAGAATTAATGAGGGAAATCAAAGGTCAAAGTTCCCATCCTAATACATCTCTGATTAGACTTTAACTAATATATAATCAAGGCCAGACACACTAACAATCCAGCTATAAAGGACAAAAGCAATCAAGACATTAGAAGATAAAAGGACTTGATGATATTGTCTGCTGCACTGATTATTAACAGCGACTTATTTATTAAAATATGAAATGAAACACCTCAGGCCTTCATGTGTGCTTATAGCAATGGTTATAATCATTACTGATGTGCTGCTATATATATATATATATAGATATAGATAGATAGATAGATAGAATTTATATAATATTTATATATTACTAATGTCACAGAATTTACATATTGCTCTTTTGTTGGTTTTGATTGCTTTTATTGATCTCATTTACAAAGAGCCTGGTATAAAAATTAGTTGAAAAAGAAAAATTGACAAAAAGTTAGCTTTCAGAAGTTTATTTCACTGTAGGCCTTCTTCTCAAACTTCACTAAGTCATATACTGCTTTACTTCCCCCAGCTTGGAAGTGTTTTATTTTCACTTTTTTAAGCAGAGTTCTGGTGTCAAAATCATTCTTAACCTCAACTTGAAACGACAAATTTGTTTAATGTGTCGGGAGCAAACCTGAAAAATAAATAGATGAAATGGAGGCTTAGCGGGAGCTAAATCCCACAGCTGATGGGGGCCTGAAGTGTGCGGATTACATGCGGAGCGCATTAAACAATGTCCCTAAATATGCATTGAAATCCTTAAAGCATGAAAGCATCTTGTCATGTGGTATTAGCATTCAGAGGTGCGTGTCAGACGTCTTGCGCTGCACTGGGGTGTGCTGCGGTGTTAAATGTCATATGCCAGCGACCGCAAATCCCAAAAAGATTTCCTGACGTCATACTGTCGTGTCAACTTTGCTTCTTCAGAGCTCTTTACGGTTAAACTGTCACAAGAGCACAAGCTTGAGTAAAGATTCTGCTGAAAAAAAGGTTAATGGAAAAAAGAATGAAAGGATATGGAATAATTGAGGAAAGTGAAAGCGAGAGAGAGACTGAGAAAAACTGTCACAATGACTTCGACAGCAAAGAAGCATGATTTCTGTGTTAAATGCAAGGATGGACCAGACATATAAGAGGTGTGATGCTAAACACCAGCAAAACAACAACACAGATGAAGGGCCACCTTCACCACACACTGACCATAAACAGCCAGAACCACAAGCGAACGGCACAAGGAAACAGAACCGTGAAGTCAAAGTCCACTGGATATAAAACATTGAAATGTATACAATCTTTCCACTTAAAACGTTAAAATGAATATATTTTTAATTTTAAAACATTAAAATGTATAAATCTTACATGTAAAACCTTAAAATGTATAAATCTTGAATAAGCTGACTGGTGTTCCGCCTTAGAAACAGGCAATCTGACTGACCAGAGAGAAATTTATTTATCCGATCTTCAAAGAGAATTCAGGACATCTTTCAAATTATACATGAACAGGATGTGATCAAGGTATAAAGTATGTCAGACTGTTTACTCACATGCTCTTTGAAAATATGAAATAAATGATCCAGTCTGGGGGCCTAATATTATTGGAGTCTAATGTTATTGCCAACGATTGTCAAAGCCACCAGCCATCAAAAAATGTCTCAAAAAGATTTCAAGAAAATATAACACAAATGTTCGGGTCAACAATTTCCAAGAGGTCAAGCCACAGAATATATATGACAAAACCGAGAGTATTAACCCTATCTGACCGAAGGGAGAAATGAGCCATACTGTGCTTTATATGGCCATACATCATCTTTGTCAAGTCCTGACAGCGTTTTATCAGATCTAACCTTTAGCAGCCTCTATTACGAGCGCTAACATGCTCAGCTCTGATACACGAGCGCCGCAGAGAAAACCTTCATCTACAGAGCCCAGAAAAGACGGCACTCTCATATTAAGATGAACATTCAATCAAAACAAACTTCAATTAACGATGCACTGAAATTAAAATCCTTGGCCAAAACCAAAAAATCTGGAACGAGAACAGAAACTGTTCATTTTAAACTCGAATTCATTTGGAATAACCTTCATTAACAAAAATATCAAAAACTGATAAAGGCAATAATAAAACTTCAACTCTACTCCAAACAGAGTTTGGAACACAGTACTTCACAGTAAGCCTCCAGCTGATGTTTGGCTTCTACAAGCACATCTGTACGGCGCTGTATGACATGAGATGAGCGCATCTGTGCATCTGATCAGGAATGTAAAACACTTATTAATCAGCTAATATCTGTGAGGGCTTCACTTCTAGAGGACATCATAAAATGTTTGATTACACAGTGCATGCACAACTAGAACATGCTCTGAAATCTCCTGTGTTTGAACACTATAAAGCAAGAAGATGGCCCAGTCCACTCATAAAAATGAATGGAAGAAAGCATAATGCTCAATACGGCGGATGTAGAAACAGAAGTCCAGCCTCACAGTTAAACAGCCAGTTGCATGTTTGCTTTGTCCAAAACACGTGTGTGCATTAGGAGAAACCACCTGTACAACACAGTTTTGTGTGTGATTTAAGCTTAATTTATTGATACCTCAATAATATGACAAATTTCATTCCAGAATTTAAATGTTACCTCGGCACTTGGGATCACTGGAAATAATTGATTCAGATTCAGCAATAATACAGAGTATAATTTATCCTCTAATGAAATCAAATAACAGTAAGGATTCTTTTTTTTTATTTATATTTATATATATATATATATATATATATATATATATATATATATATATATATATATATATATATATATATATATATATATATATATATATATATATATATATATATATATATATATATATTTTTTTTTTTTTTTTTTTTTTAAATCAAAACAGTTTATTGAGCCTTCACACAAAGTACTAAAAAACTTGAACATGTTTTATGTTTTGTATCATATTTGACACTTTCGTGGCTCGTATGGTCTGATATAGTGAGAATATGGAGGAAAAGTCATTTTAAGGCTCAAACTGAGCAAACATAAAATTTGTTGTAGATTATGAAATTTATATATTGAAATTATGCCGCTTGTAATGTAAATCAATGAGATCTTTATAGCAGTGCAGCAGATACTGATATAAAATGATGTAAATATCAGCGGTCGCTCTATATCTCTAATAATATGTCTTAGTAAGATGAGATGTAAATGATCCAAACATGAGAGATGAAGAAATAAACGCTCCTCAGAAGATGCGAGATGAAGATCATTCCTCCGCTGAGGAACAGTGAAAGTAAAGCTTCTGGAAAGATCCTGATGATCAGATTTGAGACGCACTGATTTTTCTAGAAAATGATTGATGGAGAATCAAGTAAAGCTGAGCTGCTTCAGTCCAGTAAGTGTTCATCTGGAAACATGACTGCAGTTATTCTGACGTTTACTTGATCAAAATCAGTCAAGATTTGACAGAAAAAACACACGAGAAGCAGCAGCTGAAGCTGGACGCTTCTACAATTACACTAAAAGAGCTTTTACTCAATCAGAGACAGAAAGCATGGAGAAGATTGAGTGTGAAACAGGTTTAACAGTAAAGACTGATCATGCTGATCATTTCGAGGCCTTAGAAAGTCATAATATAATAGAGTAGCTTTATAGGGTTAATGTCACTGATGCCAAAACGAATATGCGTGATGACAAATGAGATTTGATGGTGAGAGTAAATGATGACAGAATGTTCATTTATGTGTGAACTATTTCTTTAATATAAAAGTCAAACAGCTTATGAAAGGACACGTGTAATGTGCGTGTTTCTCATTCGCTCCCAGCAGTGGAGCGTCAGTCCAGAGTCGCATTTCATTACATGACACATTTAACCTCAGCCGCTTCTACTAAAACATACACAAGCCTTATTATGTGCTTAATATTCACTATCAGCTGAATAATTTTTAATGCAACTTATAGCCGAGTAGATGGATAACTCAATTATGCGCACATCCGTCACGGAGCCTGCCGAAGCCGGCGAAGATTGATGGGAAGGTGAGGACGACGGATCTTGAGCGTCAGATCCAGACAGTCTCTCTGCTTCGCTCTTTATAGGTGAAGCATCATTACCCATGACTCCACTGACGAGAGAATATTATGAGGTTAGCGTTTTGGTCACACTATTGTTTGGATGATGAATGCGGCTGCTGCGAGTTTTGGAGAGGAAATTAGTTGTGTTGATTTTCACTTGGTTCTCAACACTTAAAGGAGAACGAGGAATAATTAACGGCGCTTGCAAGCGCTGCCATTTGGTGCAGACGACGCAAATGTTTGAAAATAAGCAAATCAGGAGTTGTGTCACTCTCATGCGCCGCGCTAATTGAAAACATGGCGGCGAAGGTCACTGGAAAGGAAACTCGCTGACCTTTTCAATATTTCTCTCAAACTCATATAAACAGAGGAGATGAAGTAACGTGATTGGCTGAGTGAGAGGAGACGACGGGAAGGTGGACACAGGCGGTCCTCTGCTCCGAGAGCACTGCAAATGTCAAATGTAAATGTCAATTAAAAATTACAAGCAGCTCTGAAAGGTGCACTCTGAAGGGCCTGACATTTTTTTTTTTGACATGCCAAAGTTTATCTGACAAGGCAGCGCACAAACATGACAGCATGTGTCGTGTCACGTCTAAACACACGTGAGAAACGCTGAAAATCTGATCCATACGACTGTAATGGAGCCGCTGAAGCACATCAGATCAGATGGATGAAGTGACTTCTCGTGATGGATCGTAACGGACAAAAGGATGTTTTTATGCTTTCGGTCATATAGAAGCACGTTCCATTCATCCCCCGCCCCCAGAGCTTAAAGAGTATTAGTCACATTGTGTGGTTAAACATAGACCTACTAGTAGAGACGGTTCCACTAGTCCACTGTATACAGTAGGTCTGTTTACATCACATTTTATTTTTTAAGTTCTCCAATATGATTGACTGAATCATCATTATTTAAAGTGCTCTATATCTCACAAACACACACAGTGATTTCACAGGAAGAGTTCCAGTGTTTGAAACACCTTAAGATCAGTGACATATAATAAGTAGAGATCGACCGATAAATATAATCGATTTCCCGATATTTTAGCATTTTACCCCAATCGGATATCGCTTTTGTAATATCGGATTCACCGATAAACGCTGCCATCTTGTGGGTGGAAAGGAGGAAAAACCAAAGTGAAGTCAATTATTTACTTTATAACAGTAAATAAATAACCGAAATGCAGAACCGATATTTATTTACTGTTATAAAGTAAATAATTGACTTCACTTTGGTTTTTCCTCCTTTCAATCATCTTTTTAAAAAAGTGTTGAAAATTTGCAGTCTTTCATGTTAAATTTAATCTTCATATTACAACAATAAAAACATTCTATTTATAAAAAGCATCAGCAGGACTTGAAGGATTATCTTACATGACTCTGTGAGTTCGTCTCTATTTCTAAGAGCCAAGCTGCATAAACTACATATCAGGCATTTATGTAACACATCTAATGTGTGCATTAATGGCTGTTATTATGTTAAATAAAGTTTATTAACTACGGCAAATCAAGTATACTTTGCTTGTGCACATCGTTGTTATTGTCTATCGATATCAGTTATAAAAAAAATCAATAACGGTTGATCACTAATAATAAGTCCATCCCAGAATAAATAATAAAAACATGACTGTGAAAGCTGTTGTTGTGAGATTAATTAATCAGATATTTGTGAAATCCCTCACCAAAAATGAATTAATTATAACTGAATTATTACAATATATGCAAAAGAAATGTTCGGAAATCTAAAACTGATATTTACTTCTAGCACACTAAAGCAAAAGAAAGAAGAGGTGGCTTGAAATGTGTTTGCGATGTATAAAATGAAAAGCAAGCCTCACCCTAACAGGCCTTAAGTGCTGAAGACATTCACACAGTACAAGACTACTACAGTTCTGCATTTAATACTGTTAGCAAACCTATTCAAAATGAACAGGTTTAATAGACAGATGTCTGGTTTATTACTAGACTTTTAATATTTCAGTTTTAGACTGTCTAGGGTCTGACCTGTTGCAGTAGCTCCAGAACTGCTCGTTAAGGTACGTGCGATGGCTGTGGTCGTCTCCAAATGAAGCTTTGCTCTCAATCCAGTGCACTATATGACCATCAACAGCTGCAGAAGAACACAACACGCAGTTATCTCAAGAGCAGGTTTACTACATACTAGCAGTGTTTAAACAGAGGAAGGGAGTTCAGCACAAACACAAACTACACAGCATTTTTAGTCTGCTTTGGTCTGTGCGCAAAATGGCAGATTAGTTTCATGCAAAACCAAATTGATAGGAAATTTGCTTAAAAAAAGTCCACTTAAATGTAGAGTTAATGATATCAGCAGATATCTTGACACTATGGACTGAGCAAGTTACTGGTTTAAAACGGTACTTTTTTCTAATCAGTAAGTAAATAACTAGCAGCTAGTATCAGTTCTCACCGATGGGCACCTCCAGAATGATGTCAGGGGTTTTGTCGTAGCCTTTGGCACGGAGCTGGTTTTCATCTGTGTGGAAAACTCATTTCATGATCTTTGTTTTTTCACAGAGAACTTCACTTTATATTATTAGAAGAGTTTATTTTCGTGCAAGTGATGATTGAGACTTCTGGTTAACCCTAAGAATTGAACAGGATGTTTTTGGCTGACTGTCCTTATCATGAAGCAAGGAACCTGTTACTGCGTGATTTTCCCCCATAAATAAATCCACTATTTCCTTAAATTATGATGCACAGGAAGAGCCATTACTTGGACTTTGGGCCATTGTGCAAAGTCGATAAAATTATTTTAGTCACATTGAACTACTACTATTCTATGCTAGAAAATGCTAATTCACATAAACCAGGGCTTTAAATTGTATTTTAGTCATGTCACAATTTTTGGTAACGGAAAAAAAATAAATAAAAATAAATAAATAAAATACCCTATTAACTGAGCATTGTTTAAAAAAAAAAATATATATATATATATTTTTTTTTTTCATGGGAAATTACTAAAGACTGTTTGCTAAGCTGCATTACACAGACATAGTTTCAGTAATTGGTTTTTATTACTTTATTAACGTTCTTAGTTCTGAAAGTTACAGTGTGTTTTATAAAACGTATTTGGTGAAGCTATATATAATTCCCAATGATTTTATGCCTTTAAAAGCAAGTAGCAGGCATCCAGTGAAGGCTCATCGATGTCCTCGGTCAGCGCAACTGAAGCAAAGTCATCTGAAGACAGTAAAGACACAGACGGAGGATGAGAGCAGTGTTTGCTGGCGCTGCACAAACGTCTCTTCAGTGGCTGTGCTGATGGAGGTGAGAGGTCTTGGTGTTATATCAGTGCTGGAGTGACCTTGAGTCCTGGTGAAACACCTGATTTCTCCATTAAATCACAGCGAGCGGGTCACTCCGCGTCAGTTGGCCGAGAGGGGCGAGGGCTTTGTGTGGGGTCTGATCACGCCGGGCAGATCGTCTCTGTACATCACCTTTGATTAGAATTAATGAGCTGTCTCAGCTGCTGCGGAGCTCATTTCCAATCCATTTATCAGGCCGCGTGACCCGTCAGCCCGAACACCCTCAGTCGGGTCAGAACTCGCTCGTTTCACGCCGCTCCAGAAACAGCGCACATAAAAACACACCGGGAACATCACGCACACGTGCATCAGGACACATCATAATAATGTGCTGCTGTGTTCCTCTAACATTTAACAAAAACTTCAAAATCACCAGTCATATAAGAGTAACAAACTCACTGAAAGACAGAAGGCAAAGTCTGAGCTCAAAAACAAAGATGTTGAACGGAAAGAAAGCCTTATGAGCATCTATCAACACGGATTATAAATGAGTCTGAGAGTAAACGACGTGAGCAGAGCGCACAACACCGCTAGAAAAAGACAAGTTCATTCTCTGTTCAACAGTCAATGATGATCCTCAACCTGAGGAGGTCACTCTAAATATTATATGAGCTTTATATTCTACACACAGGAGAAATAGAGTCTGAAGAAATTTAATATAAACACACACACAAAAAAAAAAAGAAAAAAATTACTATGCCATGAGTGAAGGCAAGGAAGAAATAGTATTAGTATATTTGTGTGTGTGTGAGCATTCATTTAAAGGAGATTTGATATTACATGCTTGTAGGAAGGCAATATTGGGTTGGGATATGTGCTTTTGAGTGTGTGAGTGCAGGGAAGCAGCAAAAATGAGTAAGGATGGCACTGAGTAAATCTGAAGTCAAGTACTGCAACACTGAAAACAAGAAACATTTCTGCCTCCTTCAACATTTAAACTAAAATTTTAGTGTTCTGTTTTAATCACAAACATAAGCCTACATGATTGCTTGGTTTCACAATATAAATTAAATGGTCTTTCTTAAAAAAATAAATAAAATTAAATAAAAATTAAATAAAAATTAAATAAAATATCAAGATTCACTGTATATACAAAGAAAAAAAAAAAAATAAAAATATATATATATATATATATATATATATATATATATATATATATATATATATATATATATATATATATATATATATATATATATATATATATATATAAAACATGCCAGAATGGGTAACAGATGTGGTTGAAATTGAACTCATTAGGGGTTTGTTAGTTTGGGACTGAATTCTGGTTTTGTAGTTATTGATAAACTTGATAAATTAAATTCATTTATAGACAAAAAATCCAATACAGATTCTGAAAAATCTGAAAACAGATAAATATTTTTCATAGTAATGTCAAATGATTAATAGCATCCAAAATAAAAGTTTTTGTTTATATATATGTATGTGTTCTGTACATATATATATATACATATATATATATATATATATATATATATATATATATATATATATATATATATATATATATATATATATATATACATGTGTTTATATATTTAAGAAAAAATATGTTGTTTATATAATATAATATATAAATTTATATACATGTAAATATTTTCAAAATACATACTGTATGTGTGTGTATTTAAATATACACAGTACACATAAATATATTATGTTAAAAAAAAAAACACTTATTTTGGATGCATTAATCGTTTGACAGCACACATTTTTTATATTCCTGAGGTAAACTGAGGCTTACCTAAGAACGACAGGCTCCTCTCTCTGAGCTTGTCTCGCAGCAGGTCCTCATGCTCCAGACCGATGGCACTGGAGGAGTACGGTTAAGGACAAACTCCACACAACTTTAGTTTGAGTGCTCTCTTCTCATTCTCATGGGAGCTGAAGGGATGGTCAACTTTCACAAACCCGTTGCTATATGTTACCTGTGCTCGGTTGCCATGGAAACACCTTGACAGCTGAGCAGGGTTGCTGTGGCAACAGCAGAGGAATGTGTGTTTGTTGTAATATCAGGAGTGAATGTAGCATCACTCAACACAGGCACCGGCGCTAAAGCCAACATTACAGGGCTAGAGGGTTCTGAGGGGTTGCTAGGGTGTTGCTATGGTGTCTGTGTACCCAGGTACAGTTCAATAGCATATATAACACATTCAGCCAAAACAGAAAGGCGATGAAGTGCTGAGGAGTTGTGTTTGTAGGGCGTAACGCAGGCTGTGCTCAGGGTCTGATGGGGCGGTTCTGCAGGGAGGCTCGATGAACCCACGCAGATGTACAGAGAGAATGAATGCTGACGCATGAAAAGAGATGAAGAAAGAGAGAAAGAGTGGAGGGACAGGGATGAGTGACCTCAGACAGAGAAACACTGTGACCCTTCACCCCCGACTACACACACACACACACACACATAGAGTGATGAGTCTGAGACGCACATGTCTACAACAGCACAAACCTGAACTCAGCGTCTCTGTTAGGAACCTTACTGAGTATTTTAATTCTATAAAGATACTCCATCATATATAATGCATACATTTCTAAGGCCTCTAAATGATCAACATAATCAAAACTTTGCTGTTAAACCTGTTTCTCTCTCAATCTGCTGCATGTCTTCTGTCTCTGGTTGATAGTTTAGAGTTGTTTATCCAGTAAAAGCTCTTTTAGTGTAATTGTAGAAGCGTCCAGCTTCAGCTGCTGCTTCTCGTGTGTTTTTTCTGTCAAATCTTGACTGATTTTGATCAAGTAAACGTCAGAATAACTGCAGTCATGTTTCCAGATGAACACTTACTGGACTGAAGCAGCTCAGCTTTACTTGATTCTCCATCAATCATTTTCTAGAAAAATCAGTGCGTCTCAAATCTGATCATCAGGATCTTTCCAGAAGCTTTACTTTCACTGTTCCTCAGCGGAGGAATGATCTTCATCTCACATCTTCTGAGGATCTCTCAACCAGCATTGCATTATATGTTTGGATCATTTCAGTCTCATCTAAGACATATTATTGGAGATATAGAGCGACCGCTGATATTTACATCATTTTATGTCAGTATCTGCTGCACTGTTATAAAGATCTCATTGATTTATATTATGTTTATTTATTATATATATATATATATATATATATATAGAGACACACGTATTATGTATTTAACTTTTAATTAATTATTTAATTTAAAACAAAAATCTTTTTGAATTAAACTTTACAGTGAACTGTGTAGAGATTACAGACTTGCCTACTGCAGAGAAATGCAGGTAAGTATCTTACTTGACACTGTAACGGCCAATATTAACGTTAATTAGTTTTAATTATTGATCACTGCCTAAACAGTATGTCAGGCAGGACAAAAAACACACGAGAAGCAATCTGATAAGATCAAAAAGTCAAAAAATTGCTGAAATGATCTGGATTCAGCCAGATTTACTGAATAGAAAGTGCTGAAATCTAAATGAATGGGAAATATTTCTTACGATGATGAGGTGAAACACATAAAATCTTGTGCTAAAATATAACCCTGCACATGTGAGGAAATCAAACACACACACACACAAGGCTGTTTGACGGCACGATACAGACAGTGAACACTATAGATCTCACACACACTTTTATGTCAGGTGCAGCTCTGCACATCTCGTCCCTCTGAATAGCTCCTCGTCAATTTCAGGCTTAAAGTTTTATGGGAAGGATACTGTTTGATGCAGTCGACCAGCGGTCCATAACAGCAGTCATTTACTGTGCACTGAAAAGAGCGAAGAAATATTACAGTCAGGAGGGGACGGGCCCCTCGGCATCCATTACAAACACCCATCATGCACTGCAGCACGCCACACGTCACCTTATTAGCAGTTTATTCAGACTAGCGATGGATTCACACGAGAACATCTCAGAAACTAACACAGAATCTCCCAGTGTTTCGCTGAGCACTATATAATTAGCATAAAGAAAATTACAAGAACACCAAACAATGAATATGAAAACAGAAAAATTTGGGTTTGTTCCTTACACAAAATTATCACATGACTTCAGAAGACTGAATACAGAGCACGATACCGTTATGATTATAGTTTACAGAGTTTTACAGCCTCTGATCACAGTCTGCTTGCACTGTACAGTAAAGAGCAGCGTGAACATTGTGCTAAACATCTTGGATTGTATTCAGTAGAAGAATGAGACAGAAACAGATGTTGGTACCTGCTCGACGTGCTTGGCTAACAGCAGGTCTGGTATGAAGTACGGCTCGCGCAGCATGTTGTTGAGGATGTGTCTGGAAGCTGCTGATGGAGAGAGACGAGTGAGCAGGAACACACTGTAAAAAAGGCAACTGCACATTATCCAGTTTACGACACCTTTCGAGTCTCAAACACTAAAACACTATTTTCCTGAAACGACACAGAAACCCTTGTCAGACCAACAAAATTACCTTAAATGTTGTCCCAACTAGTCAAACTAGTCAGCTGTCTGAACAAAGAATTTCATATTGTTGAAATGTTAAGGTTCAACTTTGTGAGCTCCCAGCATGCATTGCAGCATGAATAAATTATGCAGTTACCGTTATAGGATTATTGTTTTGCTGTTTGCCGACTTCATTTAAAAATTGTTTTGTCATTGTTAGTTATTTGTTGTACTGCGATGTAAAGAACATTTGTTGATTGCCACTGTTTTTGAGGTGTAGTTTCGAAGCCTAGAGTATGTTCAACCCCTTATATCCGAAATCTTAGTCTTGTAAGTTGTTTTACAAAGACAATGTTAAAGTTAACAAAAATAACAACTTTATTCAACAAATCATCTCCTCCGTGTCTCCCTGTAGCGCCATTTTGGAGAGTATCACATACGTCAACAACGTATGCAACGTATGTATGCGTTTACGTATGTGATACTCTCCAAAATGGTGCTACAGGGGGACGCGGAGGAGATGAACTGTTGAATAAAGTCTTTATTATTGTTTTCTTTGCACACAAAAAGTATTCTCGTAGCTTTGTAAAATTACGGTTAAACCACTGATGTCACATGGATTATTTTAACGATGTCCTTGCTATGTTTCTGAGCCTTGATCGCGTAAGGACACTAGCTGTCTATGGAGCGTCAGAGAGCTCTCGGATTTCATCAAAAATATCTTCATTTGTGTTTCGAAGATGAACAAAGGTCAGTAATTAATGACAATTTTCATTTTTGGGTGAACTATTTAAAATCGATAATGTCGTGACAACATCTTTTTTTATTTCAGGAAACAGAAAAAAATTTATTACCTCAATGACATTAATTGTCGTTTCAGTTGCTGTGACAAGAATTTTTCTATTGGCAAAATAAACAATAGAAAAAGTATATTTACTGAGAAGAACTAAAAACTGTTTTCTCAACTATTTCTTTTTTACAGCGCATGCATTAGACATTTCCAGATGAAAGGCCGGATCTCAGCAGCAGCAGGTACCAATGAAGACGCATCTCCTACATCTGCAGGATTTCTGTGATATGAGCATACAGAGGTTTGGATGAATAATCTGCATGTCTCACTCCATTCATGCTGCACTAACATTATAAATCAGCCCACGAGCCCTTGGATTGATTCCCTATTATTCCAACACAAAATCCATCATTTTCAAACATATTCAGATTTAATGGATTGAATCATTGTGTCATTCTAATGATATATCCATATGAGAGGGACAGAGGCAGTGCATGATGGGAAATATGAGGCCTTGTTCAGCTCAAATAGATGGCGATGAGAAAGAGTCAAATGAGTCAACTATAATGCAAGTCAAAGTTTGTGTGCCATAAACAGTCATGATTTTGATTTTCAAGACCATTTTTCTGTGAGCCCTGCAATTGTAGCTTTAAGACTTATGTGTGTAAATGACCTCTGTTATTATTGGCTGACCTCCAAATCTCCAACCTGAGGAGGCTAGACCAAGACTAGACCCCTCAAGGTCCAGATCAACACACTCTGTTACAAAATGAGGGTGCCTATTCTAATAAACTTAAACAGAAATGTTGGCACATTTGTTTCAAAAACTGTGTGCAGCAGATCTGCAGCAATCTGAAGTCATTAGAACACTGAGAACCGGACCGTGGAGATCACAAACCCAGACCAGGGGCATATTCTTGATATGAAAGTCGTCAAAGTTTGGCTGGTCTAAAAAGCATCTTTCTCCAATGAGAGCCAATTAAAATTGGCCATGTATTCTGACAATATCAATAATCTTTCATTAGACACTCTTAAAAATAAAGGGTGTTTCCTTTCAGCAAACAGTTCTTAAAAGAACCATTGATTTCTCTGCTAAGAACACTTCAATAAGCTAAAGAACCTTATTTCTCTATAGAGGACCTCCTGTGGAATGGAAAGGTCCCTTGAATGTTAAAAGTTCTTCATGGAACCATCAATGCTGATAAAGAACCTTTACTGTTAAAGAGTGTTGAAAGAAAACAAAACCGGTTCCCCGAACACTTCATCCCATCTCAAGAACCCTTTTTTGTTACCATAGATGCCAATAAAGAACCTGTATTGGACACCTTTGTGTTCTAGTAGCCAATTCTGTAGTAACTGTATAGTAATATACACTAGTAGTTGTATAGATGTACAGTGGGGCAAAAAAGTATTTAGTCAGCCACCCATTGTGTAAGTTCTCCCACTTAAAAAGATGAGAGAGGCCTGTAATTTTCATCATAGGTATACCTCAACTATGAGAGACAAAATGAGGGGAAAAAAATCCAGAAAATCACATTGTAGGATTTTTAAAGAATTTATTGGCAAATTATGGTGGAAAATAAGTATTTGGTCAATAACAAAATTTCATCTCAATACTTTGTTATATACCCTTTGTTGGCAATGACAGAGGTCAAACGTTTTCTGTAAGTCTTCACAAGGTTTTCACACACTGTTGCTGGTATTTTGGCCCATTCCTCCATGCAGATCTCCTCTAGAGCAGTAATGTTTTGGGGCTGTCGCTGGGCAACAGCGGGTTGAGATCTGGAGACTGGCTCGGCCACTCCAGGACCTTGAAATGCTTCTTACGAAGCCACTCCTTCGTTGCCCGGGCGGTGTGTTTGGGATCATTGTCATGCTGAAAGACCCAGCCACGTTTCATCTTCAATGCCCTTGCTGATGGAAGGAGGTTTTCACTCAAAATCTCACGATACATGGCCCCATTCATTCTTTCGTTTACACGGATCAGTCGTCCTGGTCCCTTTGCAGAAAAACAGCCCCAAAGCATGATGTTTCCACCCCCATGCTTCACAGTAGGTATGGTGTTCTTTGGATGCAACTCAGCATTTTTTGAGTTTTTACCAAAAAGTTCTATTTTGGTTTCATCTGACCATATGACATTCTCCCAATCCTCTTCTGGATCATCCAAATGCTCTCTAGCAAACTTCAGACGGGCCGGACATGTACTGGCTTAAGCAGGGGACACGTCTGGCACTGCAGGATTTGAGGCCTTTGTTACTTTGGTCCCAGCTCTCTGCAGGTCATTCACTAGGTCCCCGTGTGGTTCTGGGATTTTGCTCACAGTTCTTGTGATCATTTTGACCCCACGGGTGAGATCTTGCGTGGAGCCCCAGATCGAGGAGATTATCAGTGGTCTTGTATGTCTTCCATTTTCTAATAATTGCTCCCACAGTTGATTTCTTCACACCAAGCTGCTTACCTATTGCAGATTCAGTCTTCCCAGCCTGGTGCAGGTCTACAATTTTGTTTCTGGTGTCCTTTGACAGCTCTTTGGTCTTGGCCATGGTGGAGTTTGGAGTTGGACTGTTTGAGGTTGTGGACAGGTGTCTTTTATACTGATAACAAGTTCAAACAGATGCCATTAATACAGGTAACGAGTGGAGGACAGAGGAGCCTCTTAAAGAAGTAGTTACAGGTCTGTGAGAGCCAGAAATCTTGCTTGTTTGTAGGTGACCAAATACTTATTTTCCCGAGGAATTTACCAATTAATTCTTTAAAAATCCTACAATGTGATTTTCTGGATTTTTTTTCTCATTTTGTCTCTCATAGTTGAGGTATACCTATGATGAAAATTACAGGCCTCTCTCATCTTTTTAAGTGGGAGAACTTGCACAATTGGTGGCTGACTAAATACTTTTTTGCCCCACTGTACTTGCTTGAGATTGAGTCCAAAAGATCAAGCCTCCAACCCTAAAGGCCATTGCACACCGAGTCCGAAATCTTTGCGCGCTATAAAATAAATACGACCTCACGTTGTGTCAATCATGTTTACACACTGCCTCCGAAAATTTCATCTGTCATAAAAATGTTTTGCATCGGTCGCAAGCATTTTTAGAGGTTTTTTGACAACTCAGAGCCACTGTACAAGCGAACGCCAAAATCAAAACGCAAAAATGGCAGTTGTCAAGTTCATCCACTTAAAAGATCCACGTAAATTCCATCCATGTAAATTGGTGGTCGTCTTTTTAATATGTGGCTCTAGTATCGCTAGCAAAGCATCAAACTGAGCCACTAACATCCTGAAAATAAACTTTGAATCGCCCGTGATCTCAATATATAATATATCAGGATTGTATTGACCCAATATTTCCTTTATTTTTCTCTTTTTAAGAAGCGAGAGGACAACAAAATCATCCTCACTGCTTGAAGACTCCAGTTAGAACTGTTTTGTGTTTTTTTCGCAATGGATTAATACACGTCGGACTCAGAGTGCAAGGTTTCTGTGCGTGACAAATTTTTAGGATGACGAATATGAAAGAAATAAAAGCGTGCTGTCAAACGATTAATCATGATTAATCCCATCCAAAATAAGTTTTTATTTACATAATATATCTGTGTGTACTGTGTATATTTATTATGTATTAGGGGTGTCAACATTAACGCATGCGATTAATCAAAAAATTAACGCGTTAATATTTTTTTAACGCAAATTAATCGTTTGATAAGGTTTGACCCCAACTTCTTCCCGTCATCGCAGCGTGGAAGGTTATCTATCATTGTGTGATGAGGGTACAGCACAGTGTTGCCAGGGTAACGACACAAGCGGGCTATTTTGAAAATACAGTGGGGGGAAAAATTACAGAGCTGTGGTTTTTTGGGCTACTTTTATAATGTACGGCAGTCGCCCAGAGTGTATATAGACAAATAAATATTAAAATAGATCCTTTTACTAATGTGTATTATACTTTGAATGTATATCTGGCAGCTTAAGAACAGAGAGACGGTTGTAGCATCACAAACCACTGTGAGTTTCAGCAGAGCAGCAGATATAAACATGACAACAGCCACTATAGATTATATAAGATAATAAACACACAATTACGATAGATATGGTCTGTATGTTTTTTTAGTTGAATGTGTACATCTGAAATGCTAATTTGTGCAGCGATATAAAAGGCTATAAATAGCATATTTTAACAACAGTAAACGAATTCCACATGTGATCGTAAAAGGAAGTTATTACAAACACTCGATGGTGGTTTGAAGTGAGTTCTGAGTAAAAGTGCACTATTAATCTCATAAATTGCCTTATGAAGCATGATGCTAATGTTAGCTCTAATGCAGCTGCAGAACAGGTCCAATTCTTCTTCATAATGCATTTTGTCATAATACTTCACGTAAGGTCGCAAGAAATGTTTTGTTGTATTTATTTAGAAATACTTTTGATAATAGTTGGGTAAATGTATACTGGGATTGAAGAGATGTGGCTTGGTAAACGTTTTATTGCCCATATAATGGCTGAATAAAAACAAAATAATAATGACAAAAGAATAATGATTTTGTCTCATACCTGGCAGAAGTGTGAAAGGTTATGTTTCCTTAAACTAGTTTGTCATGCATTTCTTTATTTCAACACATTCACAGGTAAATCCTAGTATTTTAAATTTGTGATTAATCATGATTAATCACAGTCCACGACTGTGATTAACGCGATTAAATTTTGTAATCGATTGACAGCACTATTATGTATATATAAATACACACACATACAGTATATATTTTGAAAATATTTACATGTATAATGCAAAAAATGCATACGAAAATCTTGGACTCAGTGTGCAAAGACCTTAAGACTGGAGCCCTTTAGGCTCTCGTTACACACCCCTGTCATCAGCATCCAGCCGCACACAAACACACAATCCTCCCTCACTGGTCGCATCTCAGAGGTCTCTCTCTCTCTGTCGAAACATCAAAACCCTGCTGGAGAAGAACAAACGCTCGCTCTCATCTTTTTTATCCTCCTGCTGAAAGAGGACGTGAGGAAGAGAGAACAAAGCCAAGTCAGCAGTCCTCTGCACCGGCGGCCCCTTGTTTTTCAGCTCATTTTTCTCCCAGATTGCTACCTTCACACGCAGATCCATACGCTGCTCCGGCGCTCCGCTCGGCAATGAACAGAGCTATATTTCCCCTTGAGTTAGGACACCTCGTGACAAATGATAATGGATAATCAATAAAGCGGGAAATATGAGGCCACAAACTTTATGAAGCCGGGAGACATATTACTCCCCAACAACACTCGTTTCCCTTAACAAAGTCACTACGCCGCTGCGCCTAATAATCTGAGGGAAAATCAAAGAAGCCGCAACCACATCAGCAATATTGGCAACTTATTCCACTTTAATGGCATTTTGATTGATTTTTTCCTCTTAATGGTACTTTTATAGATTTGATGCTGGTCCTGCAAAACAGCAGTGTGTAATAGAGCTCCCCGAAGGCAAGCAGCAGCCATTAAAGGCCTTGTCTTACCAGGACTCGTAATTGGAGGTTGACCACCATCGCATTTCACACATCACACAACACCACCTGCCTCAAACGGCCGGCGCGTCCATCCGTCCATCCCAGGGCCGTTTCCTCCATTTTCTGAGCAATGGGGTTAAGAAGAGTCGTAAAAAGAGGATGACCTTGCGGCTGACATTGTGGGGTTTCAGCCAAGCACTGACCTGATGAAAATGGAGGCCAGAGAGCTAATAAATCAGGCCGCTTTTAAAATGAGTTTACTCTAACGCTCATTCATCACGGCCCGTAATGCCATTTGCAGCGGCGGATCTGCAGCGTGCAAACGGCGCAGTAAATAACAACAGAGCCGAAGATGCGCACACGTCGCCGCAGCCTCTGGCATCGCCGTGCATTTATTAAAGACGCCTCCGCACGACACTGTAAACACACCACGAATTTAATGCAATTGTCCCGTGTCGACATAAATTCCGACCGAGGCGTCCTTATCTGAGGAGGGAAATATTAAAGAGGAAAGACACCCTCCGCCGGGAGTTGTTCAGGAGCAGGGAAGCGCTGTTTACCAAAAACACAGCCACCTTTAACAACCCCTGATGAAATGACGAATGGGGCGGCGGAAAGCGGCGCAACCTCGTCTCGCCATTATCAGACTCCGAAGAAGCGGACAGAAGCTCATTAGAAGGCAGCGCGCATCGAGGGTCGATTGTCGTAAAAAAAAAAAATAACGAATGACAATCGTTATCGCCCCTGACGCTGATGAGCTCTGGAGTTTGTTTATTAATTAAAAACCCTTCTTCTTACGGTTATAATAAAGACGCCCCCTCCTCCTCGGCGCCTCGTGAACGCCGTCGTACATCAAACTTCATGATGCGCGCGAGAGGCGCTGGCTGATAATGCGCCCCTGCTAAAGCTGATTTTCCATGATGAATCTGGGAGCATATAAATTGGCTAATATCTAAAAACATTTACAGATACTAGAGGAATTGACTACTTGCGGGCCGTGATGGATGAGGCTGTTAGACGCCAGAGGACAGCTCTGCAAATCTCTGCGGCTGCCTAAAGCCCTCATTTGATTTTCATATTTACTTCTTTAAACCCATCCTCCTCTCACACGAGGAGCAGCGGCGCTCGTGTTAGTTTCCTCCGCCTCTGGTGCGCTGGAGACCGGCGGTGATGTGCTGGGGCTCCCAGCAGGGTTAGTGGGGCAGAACTGATCTGCCTCCGTCTGATTGCGTCTGATAGCAGGGCTGCAGCTCGGCCCGGCTCTGAGCTCCAGTTACGCCGCTCCACGCTAGTAATTAGTTTACTTGCCAAGGCGAATGCTTACCTCACCCACCTCCTGCAGCTGCTAATGAAGAGCCGGAATCTCCGTATTCAAAGGCCAGATTTATCCGCCCGATGCACTTACCTTCACCGAGATCTGCCTTTGTAGCAGGGATGGGCACGAGTACTCGAGCACTCGAAAGAGACGGTCAATCAAAACCATGATTTCTTTTTCTAATTGGTTAAGGCGGCATTTTGGACACCCTATAAATTATCGTAACTGGTAAAAGACTGTAAAAATGCTGTAGCAAATACCTGTTAATTGGTTAACTGTAAGCTTCCTTACTATTCACTCTTAAAAATAAAGGTGCTTCACAATACCATAAATGGTTCCATAAAGAACCTTTAACATCTGAAGAACCTTTCTGTTTCACAACCTTTGACTGAATGGTTCTTTGTGGAACCAAAAATGGTTCTTCTATGGCATCGCTGTTAAGAACCTTTTAAGCACCTTTATGTTTAAGAGTGTATGGTGATTTTTTTAATAGAAAAAGAAAAATATAATCTTATAATTTACAGTGAAAAAACAACAACCAAAAATCCTCTGTGAGACAGTTCACATTTGATTTTGATTTTTTTTTTCACTGAAATTACCGTTTGTTCTTAGCTTTTTCTTATCAATTATTTGAATTAGGGTTTTAGGTTTCATCTTATGTTGTTAATTGAATGTTTATTGCAGTGTCATGTGTGTTACCGTGATGGTGTTTTGCATTTGTATTACACTCTGCACCTTCTAGTTAGTATTTAGCTCAGCTTGTGGAAAGCTACTTGTGACGAATCTTCATGTGTCTTTCTCTTTATCACCTGTGTTTTTATTGTCAGTGTACGATAAAGCTACAAAACAGATTTAAGTACTTCAGTAGGCTGTATATTAACATTACATCAGTTTGTCACACTTTTTTTCTTTTTACTGTACATTTAAGATCTGTGAAACCTAAAATGTTGCTACTGTATTTTTTACAGTAAAGCTATGGCAACCGCACTGCTGTCTTTAAATTTCTCATATTATTTTTTACAGTGTATCTCACACCAGAGAGCTAAAGGGAAACTATGGCTTTGAAAGAGTGCACTGATGCCTGGAATCACTCTGATCATGAAAATACAGTGTGAAGTGCCAATCTGTGAGGCTGTAAACTGTAATATTACACTGATGTTGTATACTGTATACCTGATCATTCTCATTTGGGATGTGTTTGAGTAACTGACCTGCTACCAAAAACACTTAAGTTTATCAGTGTTTATTCACTTTCAGCTCTTGCAGCTCAAACAGCAATAACTGACTATGACTTGGATGGTCATATACATAATATTATAATGAGAACGCTACTGTAATAGAATGTTGTAAGTTGTTGACTAACAAGCTAAAGTTCCCTTGTGCAATCTCATCCTTTTTGTGCAGATGTAAGTTGTACTTTGTATGTTTATGTCGTGCATCTATCTCATATAAGATGGGTTTGGTTGAATCAGCCTTAGTTCACTCAGCTCAATTTCAAAAAATCTTTGATGCATTATTTATAATAACTAGCAGTGTTATTTTTCTCATATCGTTTTCATCAACAGTATGGTTTAATTATGTGCATGTGAAGTCTAAATGGGCAAGTCGATGGTCAACTCATCAAACTGCTGCCCATCTAATATGACATAATGTGGAAGAGAAATGGAAAAACAATCTGACTTTAAAAGGTTCAGTTAAAATGAGCACTGCTTCTGTCAGTCATCCACAGCCATCAGCGCAGGAACTATTCACTGGATATCCAGGCACAAATGCCTTTAAAGAAATGAAAAGCTAATGTGAATAGAGCCAGAATGTAACAGTAATCTAATTTAAACACGAGCTGTCCAGCCCAGAGCCACAAAACACCAAAGAGACTGGAGTAAAATCGCAGAAACGCCCAGCAGTGCTTTCTAGGAAAGTCTGGCGTTCAGAAGATCCCCTCCCAGACGTCTGCAGGAGAGGAAGGATTATAGATGTTGATATCATATTCGATATGTGCTGAAAATGCCCTGAACGTATTGATTTATTTACATGCGCATCCATCTGGCCCGCGCGCCGCTGGAGCGGTCTGGGGAAAACACGGACACAACACTCACAAGAGAAAAGACTTCAGAAACAATCTCAAACTCTCTATTGATCCCGCTGAAGTGAGTGGATATATTCAGCCGTCCCAAAGGCACAATTTCTGCGTCTCTTAAATGCAAACAGGGAAGAAAAGAATGAAAGAAAATAAAAGATGGTGGTGTGCGAGGGCCGTGGCTGGCGTATATGAGGCTATTGATCCGTGCGCTGGCTGGAAACACCGAGCGGGCCGGGAATGATGGATGCGCTTGCCGATAGCGCCGGACAAACCTGTTAGCTAATTGCCAGCAAAGACAATTATCCAGGCATTGTTTGATGAAAGCAACACATTACAAAAGTCTAATATTCACACAGGGAGATTCAGTAATTGAAGGAGTTCAGTGCCGCGGGACAGCCGGGTCACTGGAGGAGAAGACGGCGTGTCAAAATACACGTCACTTCCATTAGAATCGGAGCTGGGCTAGTGCGGTCACGTGATGCTAACGCCACAGAGCCTCTGGAAAACACCTCAGACCGAAGATCATCAATTCTTCTCACACTATGAGAACTGAACCAATGAAAGCATTGTCCTTTAATTACATATACTTATTTTCTAAACACCTCACAACACTGTAAAAAATAAGTGTAATTTTAACTGTAACATTTTGTAAAAACGCTACGAACTGTTAATAGGAGTGATATGTACTTGAGTATTGTAGGGTAAACTTAAAATAATTAATTAGAAATTACTCAAACTTTACCTGGCCACGTTAAGTTTACTTATTTCCTTAGCTAATTTTACATAACTTAGTTAAGTAGATTTTACTTAATTACGTATTTAAATTTTACTTCAAAAATATGCGTGCAAAAAGTAAATTTAACTTCTTGTTTTTTTTTCCAGTGCATATACAGAGAAAAACTGTAAAAGATCTAACCAGACATTTTATGTAATTTACATGTCATGTAATTTTACAGTAAAATGCTGTTAATTGCACAGTTTTTAGAAGTAAAAAAGAACAAATCAATGTATAATTTAGTCAAAACTGTAAACTGATATTCCTAGAACTCCACATTTTAAAGTATTTTGTTTAAATAATCATGTTTTTAATAGTTTTTGTTGTCAGTTATGTACATTTGGGCTTTATGTTACATCTTCTGTTGTTTAATGAATGTTTATTGCATTATTTAAGTATCATGTGTGTTACTATGATGGTGTTTTGTGTTTGCATGAATGACTCTGTGCACCTTCTGTATATTATTATATACTTCTGCTTGTGGCGAAGCTACCTGTGATGAGCTTTGATTCTTCATGTGGCTTTCTCTTTTACCGCCTGCATTATTATGCTGGTTGTCAGTATGTTAAAGTTACAAAACTGATTTTAATAGCAGTGTGCGTTGTTGAATTTACTGGTTCACATAAAAATTTTCTTGTTTGTAATTTATGATTTGTTTAGCCGTAAATGTGTTTACAGTTTTTCTGTATTTTTTACAAAATTATTCTGGCAACCACAGCAGCCAATTATTATTTTTTGTTGTAAAACCTACAGAAAATACACATTTTAAACAAAACATTTTTATCATTTTGTATTGTTGTCTGATATGGACACTGCCATTCACAATCTGGGTTATTACAGCCAACCAAAACTAAAACCATAACAAAACATTTGTTACTTAAAAAAATCCTAAATAAATGTTAACTAAAAAAAAATATATATTAATAATAATAATAATAATAACAACAATAATAATAAAAGACTTATTTCAGCTAGATGTCAAAGTAACATTTCTCACTTTCATTTACTTTAACTTGATGCACTAAAATAGCTAAAACTGAAATAAAAATGAATAAAAACTAATAAAACTGACAAACAACAATATTATCAAAACAATTAACTAAGATTACAATGAAAAGGGAAAACAAATATAAAAATAAAAATATTAAATATATATAAAGTCACATATTAATAAAACTATAATAGTATCTCAGTGGTACTAAAATAACTCTGTGGACAATATATTTAGATAAATATAGAATTATAGGTAACACTTTATTTTAAGGTGCCCTTGTTACACGTTACATGTACTTACTATTATAATAACAATAAATTATGCATAATTACATGCAAGTAACTTGATTGTGCTAAAGTGGAGCTATTGCAAGTATACTTCAGGTACACTTTAAATATCTTACATTTAAAGACTGATATTATTCAAAGATTATACAATCCTCATCAGCAGTGACATTAAAATGCATTTTAGGGTTAATATTAATAAATGTGCATTGCGCACAAGTAGTACTCCAAATAAATTTTAATATCAGTAAGTTTCGAGCGATGTCAGTAAATATATTAATAGATCTGAACTATACTTAGTATGAAATACATGCATTTTAAATATATTACTTTTTGCTAGGGTTAGAAAGCTTGGTCACCCTTTATATTGGGGTATATCTTTATACATAAATGATAAGTACAATGTATTTATTCTGCACAAGCACTGCTATTAAGGTTGGATATGGGTGAGTTTATGGACACGTTTAGTGGCATGGGTTGGTTAAGAAGTATGTGTAGGTGTAATCATAGGTGTAACTACAGAACTTAATTATAGATTGCAGGTATTTTTAAATACAAGTACAACATAATAACATGTACGTGCAAAACAAGTGCATTGTATTAAATGATTACTGTAAATGTCAGTGCACCGTAGTTGAAGACACTTCACACAAAGTTTGTCCAGAAGCTCATTATACTTAATGAATCAACCCTAACAAGTCTGAGAGATTGAAATATTATTGGATATCCTCCCTAAATCTGCTATTTTGTATGGTAGGTTACAAAAGTAATTGTCAACAGAGTGTGTCGTGCTGTACAGTGTTAGAGCTTTATTCGGCTTTATCAGAGTGATGATACGCCATAACTAAACAGATCCGGCTGTGTGTTTGCCACAGCATCAGGTCAGTGAAGTCTTGTGATTTATAATGAGTTTGCAGCAGACTGAGGGTGGGCTACGTCACACAGTATTGCCTTGTTCTACACGCGGCAGGAGCGCTTTGACAAGCAGTGGATAACAGCGCTCCAAAGTAATCACACGCTTGACTTTGACATACGAGTGCACGCATGCACTGGAATCTCTCTGTTGATTAAATCCAGCACACGTGTCTCTGACGCGCTGTACTTCTGCTCTCTGTGTGTGTGTGTGTGTGTGTGTGTGTGAGAGCGGAGAGGAAGATGGCGGACGCTGCGAGTATTCACTGAACACTCAAAGCACAAGCGTCGTCCACTTCTACTGACATTCAGCTGCTAAAAACTACAGAAACACACACACACACTAGTGTGAGGTCTCCATCTTTACTCCTGTGCATTACAATGTTTGGAAGACAGATTTCACCTGAAGCATTAAGAGACAAAACAGTTCAGATGTATTGTTTTGGCCATCAACCATAACACAACAATAATTATCATTAAATTACACTAAATGTATCGCCCCTATTAATGCAAGCTTGTTCTTGTTTATTTGCTTTTTTTTTTGCTTTAGCATTCATTTATGAAATCAGTATTTCAGATTTTAAACAATATTTTGTTCGCTAAATAGTTTATTTGTAAATAGTTAATTTGATGGAGATCCCTTTCATCTTTATTTGGCCCTCTAACTCTAGCACTCTCTATTATAAGTAAAAAAAACCTAACCTAACACGAGCTTCTCTAATCTTTTTGTATTTTGTATCCGTTTTCGTTTTATGCTGGAGTTAAGCAAAAACAGAAAACGGCAAGCCGCACACGTGTGTGGTATATATCAGATGAAATAACCGATCAGCTCTCACCATTGATCAGCACAGATAAATGCTCTGCATGTGTTTCTGCAGGATGTGTGTCTGACGCAGTGAGTGTGTGAGCAGGAGAAGAGGGTTATAAATAACACAGCCCTGATCTGAGCAGCGGTTAAGTGGTGGGTGGCCTGCAGGACGCTTAATTGTCCCTCATGTGCCGCAGGTAATGCTGTCCCTCATTAGGAAATAAACACCTCTACTCACGGACTGAAGCCTCGCGCTCCTCCAGAAAACACTCCACGATCAGACGGGCCAGGAGAGCCGGAGACAGGTCCACCTGACAGAGACAAACACACACCTGCATTCACTGATCATCAATACTCGATGTGTAATCCATCTGCTTCAGACGGTGTGGTGTGGATTATTGTGATGTTTTTATCAGCTGTTTGGACTACAAACCTGATGAAGAACCACTCATCCTGATCTCAGACGATCTGAGGGTGAGCACATGTTCACTTGTGACTGAACTACTGCTTTAACTTTAAAGTAACTCATAGGTAGACTGACTGTTGATGACGCTGGTTGTGCATAAATGGTGTTTAATGAGTGGTGTGAGGTTTGATTCTGAACACAGAAGTCATCATTAGATGGTGTGAATGCTCCAGAGCTGACACTGAATAATGACGTCTGCGTGAGGGTCGCCGCCTCATTCAGGTGCTCATTCTCATCGTTTTCAAATTAATCATGAGCGGATCTCTCCTCTGAAGCGTGTGAGTAACGTTCATGAAGCTCCAATCACATTCATCACTCTTTAATCAGGTTAAACAACAGACACTGGACTGGACTCACTGGAGTTTGTGTGTCAGATCGCAGACGAGCGATGGGCTTGAATTCTCATCAGGTTTTATAGTGTAGCTCAGTTGGCGATATATATTGTGCCATAAAGCGCTATGACTGTAGCAATTAGCGGCGAGCGGAGCGCCATGAGAGCACAGCGTAAATGTGAAGTAGCGCATTAAACTGAGTCATGAGACACTTATGAGGAAGAGCGTTCAGATCCTTCAACAACAAACTGTACGTCAGTTCGGCCCATTCACAATCACAGCTCCTGTGCTCCCTCATACATCACAAACAAATACTTTTGTTCATAACTATTGGGATTTAATGATATCAAAATCTCACGATACAATAATATTGTGATATGAAGTCCACAATACAATATTTATTGCAATATAAAATAAAAAAAAATAAAAAAGACAAATTATTCTATCGAATGCACTTTGAGAGTTCAAAATAAAGAGCTGCAACCCATGTTCTTCACTAAGAAAACTTAAGTCAGTGAATTGACTTGTAGCTGAACTTTAAAGGAGACTCAACATTATAAACCAATCTGTCATATAATCCAATAATGAGATCGTATGGCTGTTTAAAAGATGACAATACTTAAAGGCCACTTATAAATATTAAGACCACATTATAGAACCATTCTTACAACAAGACTCCGCATCGTCACTTCTCAGTAAAATACCACTCAGAAGATGCAGATCTTAGTTTCAAGATATGAGACTCATAATAACTATGGCAACTGTAATTACATGGTGTTCATAGGTTCAATTATTCATGAAATAATATATTATAAAGTATTTTTTCATCAGACAACATGCATGCATTATAATGTCTTAAAATTGACTTAATATATTATAAATACAGGTTTTTAATAAAAATTATTTTACTTATTTAAAATAAGTTTAATAAACTGTAAACCTCTGTTGTGCAGCACTTTGTTTGCCAAAAAATAAATGTTTAAGTTTTATTTGATCATATTTTAATGTTTCATGCATTCATTTAATTAACTCTGTTTTTGATAAATGTGTATTAAATCATAAAACACAGAATCCAGCTAACAACAGACAACACAATTTCTGAATGAACAAATAAAATAAATAAATTTAATAGGGCCTTATCATTAAAATGTTTGTAAATCATTTTAAAAAGTATTAATTTAAATGATTAGACATGCTTTTGATTATTAAGAAATAAAATAAAAAGCACAATAAAGCAATAAATAAATTTAAAAAATAAAGTACAATAAAAAAAAAATATATAGAATAAAATAAATAAACAATAAAATAAAAAAATAAAATAAAATAAAAATACAAATAAAATAAAACAAAACATGCATTTGGGAGAAGATAGGTTTCATGGTTCCTGCAGTAATGAATGGAGGCTGTATCATTATTTCTCATGAGATCAGTGTGAGTAAACGCCGCTCTCTGATGATGACAGGAGTGTGAGCAGATCAGCCCGTAATGAGAGAGTCTCACTGTAATTCACTGACTCGCCCACACAATCCCACACACCCTCAGATCCACCACTGACACAGAATCACTCCAACACTTACTGAAGCTTCTGAAGCAAGAGAGAGCTTCAAAATGTAAACAGCACACCTGAATAAAGATATTAACCACTGACCTCTGTGTCAATAACAGAGCGCAGACGCATTTATGAATGTCACTTATGATAATGACACCGAACTATTTTTCCATGAAGGATAATTGCACCAAATCATTGGTTAATAGGCCGAACCATTAGCCCAATTTTTATAAGTACTAACAGACTGGGAAAACTCCCAATGAATCTTTGAATCTTCTGGGTTAATTATGTTTGTGCAAAACTCTGCTGGAGAATAATAAAGCGTGTATTTCAGTACCTGGTTGGCGAGCTCCAGCAGAAGCGGGGCCGTAGGACGAGTCTTGGCTTCGCTGCGGTACCTTCATTACCACAAAGAACAACAATGAGAAGAGAGGACAACAAGTCAGGACATGTCAGCTTCCCTGATGGATTCAGCCTCTACGGCTCCAAAACCCAAACCAGACGAGGCCCATCATTAACCTCAAACCACAAAGCCCTCACAGATCCGCCGCGCTCGCATCACAATAAGAGCTAACAAGCAACGTAACGCAGCTTTCCTTCAGATGCGAGCGTGTTTGTCAAAAGTCAGATCATCTGGTTTCGTCTGATTTGGTTTTTGGGACCATAACAAACAGCAGCGTCCCACCTGAGCTTTATTATAACGGATCTTTCTACACCTCCAACAGGTGTCCATGACCTTAAAACCCTTCCGCTTCAATTACTCTAATTATTAACAAAAAAATTTGAATAAATAAAAATATGGACATACATACAAATACACACACACACACACATATACACACACACACACACACACACACACACACATATACTCACACACATACATACAAATACATCTAAATTACAAATACAACTAAAGTAATGAGTTGTAGCAGATGTTGAAGGAGAAGCATCATCAGTGTTTAAAGCATCCCAGGATGCATCTGGTGAATGTTCAGAACAAGCAGAGACACAATACATGACCAAAATCAAACTTGATTGAGGGTCGTGGACCATTTTATATTATATTAAAATGAAATAAGTAAACATAAATGTAAAGAACTTAAAAAAAATAATAATAATAATAACTTTTTTTTAAATTAAATAATTTAATATTTTTTGGTTACATTTCAATGAAAAAATAAATAAATAAATTACATTACATTCATAATATACATATAAATATATATATATATAAACACCATAATTGAAGATATGCTCCAATGGCTAAATCAGAGTCTATAAAAGGTCAACTTTGACCCACAAGCTCTGGTTTGGGCATCTCTGATCAAGACGCTCAGATATGGTCTGTTTGATCACTACATTACTCCCAGACTTTAATTTACTTCATAGTTTTTCACTGCACTATTATCTTAAAATGTGAAAAATAGTCATAATAAACAAGGACAGTAAATGCTTTTATATGCATTTGAAAAACACAGAAAGGCACACACAGAGCAACAAAGGAGATACTTTGTTTCATTGTCAACTGGTTCATGGAATAATTGTTGACTTTAGTGATTTTATGGGTTTGATGTATTGTGTATGCGCTGTATTCTCATGAAGATAAATATTCATGAGAATAGATGATATATATTCAAGGAGTAGGATCAGCTGGAGGTCATTATGCACTGCATTCTGCTGTCTGATCACTGCATTTTTAAGAAGCCACGTCAATGTTAAACTCTTCAAAATGCATTTCAGGAGCACATGAGTGTGATGTGTGTAGGGCTGTTTCTGACCTCTGGTAATACGCTTTGACCACGTCAGGAGCGTGATGCCTCCCCATGCTGCGCTTCATCCTCTTCTGAAACAAACACATCAGAGCAGGAACTTAAACCAAAGAAACTGATTTATATACATGTGTATGTAGAATATCAGCATCATTAATCAGTCATCGTGTGTGTTTTTGACTTTGCTTTAGCTACTCAATATATCTGCATGGCTATCAGGAGTACCTGATGATATTTACATGTGAGAGCAAAGAATGAACACGGAGTGATGCAAAAATACACCTGCAGCTGAGCTAAACTAGATGAGGAGGATCAAATGATATTACAGAGGGTTTGTTTGGCACAGCGCAAAGTACAGTTTGTGTTTATAACTTGAGACATTGATTTGGAATCAAACTGATGTGTCTGGACTAGCTGTTTTATAATACTGTTTAGACTGTTTTGAACTCAGTGGTTTAAAAGGGTGAATCTGGCAAATGGCATTTTGATTCGAGTCCACCAAGCTAAAAAAAACAGGAATTAAGATGGGATTATTAAAATAATAACCAATTTTGTTTACACTACCATTGAAACGTTATTTTTTTTCTGAGAAATTGTTACTTTTAATCAAGGATGCATTAAATTGATCAAAAGTGACAGTGAAGACATTAACAATCAAGATTTCTATTTCAAATAAATGCTGTTCTTTTGAACTTTGTTTATCTGTGAATCCTGAAAAATGAAATGCATCACGGTTTCCACAAAAATATTGTGCAGCACAACTGTGTTCAACATTGATAATAATCAGAAATGTTTCTTGAGCAGCAAATCAGCATATTATTATGATTTCTGAAGATCATGTGACACTGAAGACTGCAGTAATGATGCTGAAAATACAGCTGCGCATCACAGAAATAGAGAATGGGAACGTGATGTCAGCAACGCACGGCATTCTGGGACTTTGGGACACGGACACTACAGGAGAGACTGGGTAAATAGTGGAGGTAGATGTTAAAATTTATATTAAACCGTTAGAAACACAGAATGGAGAACACTTGCTGTGAACTGCTGTATCTGCTCTCGTGACCGTGTTCATAAAGCAACCGCTGATTCATTGTTCAGCAGTTCTTTGTGAGAAATTGTATTTGTTCCATTTAAGTCCAGTAAAACTAATTAGGTGTAGTGCTTTCACAATATAATTCATTTCAGAGCCGATTTGAACTGGAATCAGGGCAGAATATCCTGTGATGTTCACTAGACGTTCTGAAGTGATTAGAGAAACATATGAAAGATGCAGAGGACTGTTATCGAGAACCACTGAAATACACGATCAGCTGGCTGAGATCAAGCTCTAGTGTGTTTACTTTGTCTGGCAGATACATCAATGCCACCTAGTTATTAAAAACTGCAAAAGAGAAAGCAATTTGGTCCTGTGTGTGGTACGATGATTTCTCATACGGACAATGGCCGTATGATTTCTGTGTATCATGTTGTTTGTGTGCCGTGTCCTGGCCACACGAATGAACGCAATGGATTCAAATATTAGTCCATTTATTCTAAGCAAATGCAAGCAGCTCTTAAAAATATTAACGCAAACACAGCTGTTTTTCCTCTGGTGATTTGCATTTTTTTGTCACTGTACGCTACTTAGCGTGTCCCTAAACGTGGCGGTGATACCCAGAATGCTGTGCGCAGCGACGTAGATTTCCATTCTCTATAAATTGCAGTTTAACAAATATTCACAAAGAAAACAGCTGTTTGAAATGACAACAAAATTTCACAGTTTTTACTGTATTTTTCATCAAATGAAAGCAGCCTTGATGTGCAGAAGAGACGGCTTTCATTGAAAACAATCTTCTGAATGGTAGTGAGGTGTCCCTGTACTGCGATGCAAGCCGGCTCGTCCTGCGATGTGTGTACGAGCGCTCGCGGTGGCTCTGAGGGTCAGGTGGCCTACGCTTTCATTTCCTCTTCTACTAAACTACAACCACTCCTGCTTTCATTTCTAATGCGATTCAGCGGCGTCTTAACCCGAGGACAGCGAGAGCGGCGCTTAAAAACAACTTATTTAAAAACTACAAAAGTAATTCTGCGGAGACACAGCGAGTGAGTGACAGCTGTCGGCCGGATGATGAATGGCTCTATTTTGTGCCTCTGCAGCCGTCTGCCTCCGCAGCAGCCGCCATCGATCATCATCGGCTGTCAGACGCCCAAAGCGGCCGCGACAGCGCGAGTCAGCAAACATTTAGCACACCGAGCCGCTCTGCACCGGGAAATTATTATTGTCAGAATAATAATGGTTTAGCATAATTTATTACAGGTCCGGCAAATAAGCAGCGGCTCGATGTTATTAGACAGATGGAGGGGCCGGGTTGGCAGAAGTCCACCGAGACTCAGGCGAGAGTGTGTGTGTGTGTGTGTGTTTGTCGGTCGGGGGGGAATCCTCCAAACCAATCAGAGAGTTGGCAGTTCAATTACACAGAAATAAGGGGACATTCATCATTCAATTAGGCAGCTGTCAGGCCGCACAAAGGAAGAAAACTTCTAACCTGGTACTCCTGGGAGAAGATGCTCAGAAGAGTGGACGGAGGAAGACTGGAACAAATAAAAGAAGGACAAAGTTAATTACCAGAGTGCATTGCACGCAGACAAAGAGAGAGGAGTGCTTCAAAGCCGCGAGCGGCCGGCCTGTAATCTGCAGGAACATGGAAACAAGTGTGGCAAAGCTGTTCCAGATGAACGCCCCGGACAGATGAGTGGTGCGAGACGCAGGATTACAGAGCGCCGGATCCCTGAAAAACCGGAGGAATATAGTGTTGTATGAGCGGCTGTTGTGTCACACCTTTAGACCTCAAGATCTCACTCACAAAAGCACAAGACCCCCGCGCCGCTGATGCAGCACCATCTGATGCTCAAATGCACACTGTATATCAGAACACTTTTCATTCCGGAATAGTTCATTTTAAATGGTTCTTTATAATATGTACTAAAGAGTATGTTGTAATATCTGAATAAATAAATGTATACATTTAAAATAATGGTTTTCTATTTTAATAATGGATATATATATATATATATATATATTATACACACATACATACATATATACACATATATACACACACACAAGTACAAAATACTATATTTGATTTGTAGTAAGTATATTTGTAATTCAAGTTCATTTTAAGTTCAGTTATTTCTAGATTAAGCATGGAACAGGGCCAACTAAAGTGCTGCACAACAAGCAATAAAATACAATAAAGAGAGGAAAAACTGTAAACAAGGACACTATAATGGAGTATAAATTTAACAGGCTCTTAATAAAAAATAGAATATACAAATATAACCGAAAACAAACACACACGTTCATTTTTGTTAAAAGTGGGGACATTCATAGGCGTAATGGTTTTTATAGTGTACTTACTGTATGTGCTATTGTCCTACACCAACCCTACACCTAAACCTACCCCTTACAGGAGACTGTGCATTTCAACTTTCCTCAAAAAAACCTCATTCTGAGTGATTTATAAGTGTTTTGAAAAGCGGGGACATGGGTCAATGTCCTGAAAAGTCACCTTCACCTTGTAATACCTGCCATACCCTCGTCATTATACACATCTATGTCCTGACTTCACAAAAACGCGCTCACACACACACACAAACATATACATACATATATATATATATATAAAACAATCACAAAACTAATTCTTAAAAATGCTGTTTGAAATAGTTTAAGATGAAGTCTGTCACCTTTTAAATTTTCATTCATTTTGGTGACTTTGCGGGCCTTAAAATCATACATTTCCCTGATATTTTACGTTCAAGTTTTAATTAAAGGTTCTGAATCCTGGAGGAGCCGCAAAAGCATTTAGAGATCAAATCCAGATCAAACTATGAAATATTCCTGATGACTGAAACAAAACTGCTCAAATGAGTCACTAACATACTGACATCTGATTCGTCATCATTATCATTTCCTGTTTTATATGATATTATTTCCTGACTTATGTTCTTTTTCTTCTGCATGTTGGTTTTACCACATGACTTTGATTTGACAGCTAGTTTTTCAAATATTATAATCAGTTTGTTTTCTCTAAGAAATATTAGAAAATAGCATTATTCGAGTCAGTGAATATGCATTTATAATGGACAAAAAATGAGCAGCACGTGTTGACCCATTTCTTCCTTTACGTCATAAATTTCTTTGTTTTATTTTTTCAGATTCTCAAAAGCATCTGTTTATTTGTATGTATAAATCTATTTCTGAGCCCACTGTGTGTGCATGTGAATTATATGGCGGTCTGCAGGCACTGACACGGACGCCTGAGTCCCGTCAGCAGCTGGGCTGTTTGGGATGATGATGATGATGATGGCTGGAGTTTGTGGGATATCGGGAACATTCCCACTGCAGCCGATGGCCTTTGAACGAGGAGCCTTTCATGGCAGGAAGCTGCGGCTCCCGAGGGCCGCTCAATTCCACGGATGGCCATAAGCTACATTCATCTTCAGCGGCGCTCAATGTCAAACACCTGCGGAGGGCATGCACCTGGAAAACAGATCCGACGGGAATATCCCGCACTCCAAACCCTCCTCCGCTCATTTATTCAGTGTCTGAGCCGCTCTCGGTGCTGATTGGACAGACTAGCGCAGAAATCAAAACAAATGAGCGCAACAGCACACACAGAACGTTATAGATGCATACTGCGGCAGAAAGAAAAAAAATTATAATATATGATTTAGGTACACAGCATTGCACGACCAAGATATTTAACCCGAATATCAACGCGATTGCAATGTGACTCTGATTTTATACAATAGTAGTTCAATAAACGAAGTTAAAATGAAGGGACTTACATGTTAGACACAACATTGACTGTTTTGTGTCTCCGAGCAAGCAACACAGTGGTGTTTCGTTACTGAATGAATCCACGCTTTTGAACGAATCAAGTGAGTCAATGATTCAGAAACCAGTCACTGCCCTGGTTTCTGAACGAATCTGCCGTTTGAATGAATGCCGCCACCTACTGGTGGTTTGGTTTTATATTTAAAAGTATCATTGCATTTTTCCCAACATTTCTTATTTGTATGTTTAAAAAAATATATTTAAAACATTAATCTTATGAAATTATTTATGCATTTGAAATTTTGCAGTGTAAATGCATTTATAGAGAATATCTGTAACTTATTACAATTCCTCCAATCTGGACTGTTTAATCAATTTTTATGTAAATATTGTTCTGTTTTTTTGCACTGAAAAAATGTATAGATTTTTGTTTGTATATGCTGTCAATTATAGTTCTTAGAAAGAAAATCGGAATTGGCAAAAACTGGAAATCAGAATTGGCCAAAATTGCAATCGGTGCATCTCTATAAAAAACTAAAACCGAAAGTGCTTTCCACATCCTTGCTCACCGCATCCGACAGAATTTTTATTGATTTATTAACTGATTTATATAATAATAATTGTTAATTGTGTAATAAAGTTCAGCACTATTTTCCAGTGAGTCGAAATTTATCATTCATATTATTGATTTTAAAAACTATCTGCTGAATATTCAATTATCAGCTTGTTTTCCCACCTTAGTTAATAATATGGGTTGTTATCAAAATTTAGTAAGTGTCACATGACTTCTGATTGCTTTTTCACTGCAAATCTCTGTCAGAGTAAACAACGCTTTACATTTGGCACCAAATACAACCAAGAAGCACCTCAACTCATCTGTCCAGTAAAAACAGCACAAAGAAGTGTCGTCAACACTTCAGAACTTCAATACCTTGAAAAATATTGATATTCAATGCCACAGGGAAAATTGCCACAACATTTAGGGCATGAAATATGAACGATGAGTTGACAAAATAATTTATTTTTAATCATAGTCAAAGTATCAGCTGAAGCCTGAGAACCATTAATAATAATAATAAATAATTTCCAAGACGGAACAAGTATATTACTATCTGTATACAACAACCGGACTCTAAATTAAAAAACAATGCATTTTATAATTCTATTTAGTGATGTACTTTCTTTACACCAAAGAACATTAAAATCATTTAGCTGAAAACTGAAACTCAAAATAAGTTGATTGAATAATCAGTTAAATTATTAAATAAACACTGCAAAACTGAGTTGTGTACAAACATTTGAATTGCACACATCAACGTTTCAGTGATTTACTCCAATTTGTTGTTGAAATATAATGATTTAAACAGTGGCTGTCATAAAGACTTATTTTATTCAAATGTGCATTATTTAAGACATCACTAACAAGTCAAGTAAAAATATAATGAATGTGTGTAATCAGCAAAATGCTTGTCTCTTCGTTAAACACATACGGTGTAGAACAAAGAGTGAGAAAACAGCTGCCGTTAGTGTATCGATACTGTGGAAAATGAGCATCGAAAACATGTCAAATATTCATAATCGATATGTATCAATTCTGTTCAGTATTTCTGACAACACTAGCCATACATTTTTCACAAAACGAAAAATAATCATAACCAATCCAAACAAAATGTAGTGATGGGGTTTGGAGCAGTGATGCTGCTCATAGGGTTGGGTATCCAAAACCGGGTATTCGATAAGACGCGTGCATTTAGATTCTGATTAACGATTCCTGCGTTCGCATTTTAATGTGACTTAAAAATCACATTAATCATGGTTTAAAAAAAAAAAAAAAAATCAGTTAATCAAAGAACAAAAGACAATTCAGTGATCTCGACTGAATATCTTTAATAACTTTAATTAACCCATATTTTATTTATGAAAATATAATTATGCAGTGTTTTTAAACATTTCATTACAATTTATGTGCCTGAAATATGGTTCAGTTGTATTTATTTATGCTATTGCTAATTGATGTGTTTGTTCCTGTTTTATTACTGACTGTTTACTTGTCTTTAACCCTTTATATTAGTTTAGTAGCTGTTTTTGCTGTGGTATTTTTGTTAAAAGCATAGGCAAAAGTTCCTCTTGCAGGCCTAAGTGTTCTGTAGGCTGCTGATTTTTGCTCATGTTGTTCAGCTGCAACAGAATGCTTTGTAAAAAAGACAGAATAAATGTTTTTTTTTTTAAATCTTATTGGAATCGAAACTATGAATTGATAAGAAACGGAATCAATCAAATTCTAATGATACCCAACCATACTCATGTGGGTAAGAAACTAAACGACCAACAGAAAGTGCTGATATGTAGAGCTGTTCACGCCTACGGTTGACTAAATCTCAAAAGAACAACACTAAGAAGTAAGTGAGAGAAATCAAAATCCCAAAGTGTTGACTGAGTTTTGGCAGTAAACAAAGCAAGCAGGAAGATCAGAGAACATTCCAGTCACGAGCGACCGCCGCACCGGCCAAATAACAGCCATTAGGTGAACACATCAACACCGGACCTTGACCAGCGCATTCACACATCTGCTAGGCTTCAGATGGATTACTCCATATAATGATCGTGATTAGGGCCTAATTGCTAAATCTTTAGCCTGTTGAGTTAAAAGGAGGTAAACTGCCCTTAATATCTGTGAAAACAGATCTGTGTCAAACAATGGACCGAACTTTGAATTATGGGCTTGTTTAGACGCACCGTTTAAGGTCTGAAAGGCTTTCCCACGAGTAAATATATCATCAGATGAAAAAGAGCTTCGAAAGGCTCTGCATCCGAATCAGCATCAACACTCCTTCAGCAAACACATGACAACCAACGCTACACACGCGTGTTCACTGCAACACTCACTACTGATCAGAGGAGAGCTGTTTCTGAATGAAGTCTCTTCAGCATTCACTTGATGAAAAACACTGTAAAAACACTGAAATATTATTACAGTTTAAAACTGCTGTTTTCTATGTGTTTTCCTGAATATTATCAATGTTGAACACAGTTGTGCTGCACAATATTTGTTGAAACTGTGACGCATATTATTTTTTTTAGAATTCACAGATGAATAGAAAGTTCAAAAGAACAGCATTTATTTGAAATAGAAATCTTTTGTAACTTTATAAATGTCTTTACTGTCACTTTTGATCAATTTAATGCATCCTTGATGAATAAAAGTATTAATCTCTTTCAAAAACAATGTCACTTTGAACGGAAGTGTATTTCCAGTGCATGACAGATAGATGTATCACTCAGATGAAATTTAGACTTCATAAGATCACAATAATTGACTGATAGCAGCCTTGAAAATGCATGTTTTCTGTTTCCAAATGAACTCCAATTTCATTTCAGCATTTCACTGAAGTCTAAGTCCAGCGCAAATCAAACCATGATGAACCTGTCAAAAGAAGAGCCGGCACTAATCCAGCCTCATCTAGAGGAGATTTAGTGAAGAGCACTCTGTTAGTGTTCAGACATCCAGAAGCAAACAAACATAGTATAAGCGTGCTCATAATCACATATTACTAGCACTATACAGTATTTAGAGTGTGCACAGCATGCACAAGTTCTGTATGAGCAACCACATGATGAATCTGTCCTGCACTGAAAAGATATTTATATATTCGATGAAAAAGCAAAAGCAATTGTACTCATCTTGTGCTTTATACAGTTGATGTCAAAAGTTTACATCCCCGTTTCAAGATTCAAACGTTCACTGATGCTCCAGAAGGAAAAAACAAAAAACATGCATTAAGAGATGGGGGGGTGAAAAGATCAGGGTAAATTTAACTTATTTTGTCTTCAGGGAAACTTCTGTAGCCTCTGAAGGGCAGTACTAAATGAAAAAAATATGATATTTAGGCAACATAAGAAAAATGTACACATCTCCATTCTGTTCAAAAGTTTTCACGCCCCACCCCCGGCTCTTAATGAATGGTTTTTCCTTCTGGAGCATCAGTGAGCGTCTGAACCTTCTGTAATAGTTGCATATGAGTCCCTCAGTTGTCCTCAGTGTGAAAAGATCTATCTTAAAATCATACAGTCATTGTAGGAAAGGGTTCAAATACACAAAAATGCTGGAAAACCAAAGAATTTGTGGGAGCTGGGGGATTTTTCTGAAGAACAGCAGGCAGTTTAACTGTTCAGGACAAACAAGGGACTCATGAACAACTATCACTAAACAAAGAAAAACAGCTGTGGATCATTCAGCTAACAACACAGTATTAAGAATCAAGGGGGTGTAAACTTTTGAACAGGGTCATTTTTATAAATTCAACTTATTTTCTCTTGTGGTCTACATGCAAACATATTTTATGTTAAATATCTTATTCAGGCCATTACTAAATAAACAATAACATAAGTTTTGCATCAACCGGAGTACAGTACACAGAATACTGCATCCCAAAACGCAATGTTATATAAATCCTAGAACAATCATGCAAGCACATGGAAGAGCTTCAGCAGAACCTGAAGCCTGAGAAGCAGGACAGAGAGTCCAAACACGAGCTCACAGGAACATCCTGAAAGCATCCGATCATCCAATCGCAGTCCTGCTTGAGACTACTGGAAGACTGCAGTAAGCAAACATCCTCCAAACAACCTGAACTTAGAGCTGTCAGAGACGCAGAAGATCAAAACCACTGAATCTGTAACGATTCACTTGCTTTCTCAATGCACCAAAGATTACAATTCCTCATGGAAAAACTGCTGGAAATGAATTGTTTAAAAGAAAAATGGAATACTTTCAGCTCTCTCTATAATGTTTATTATATAATATTTAAGCAAGAACTGGTCAAATGTAAATGTATTCCTCAAATGCAAGGCAAGTTGCTTTGGATAAAAGTATCTGCCAAATACATTAATGTAAATTTAATGCATTTCATTTCAAATTGCTTGATGCAAGAAACAATCTAAAGTGGTCTGTCTTTTTCTTTTTCTTACCTAAGACACAATAGCAGAAGCATATTTGTAATCCTATGAATGCACCTAAAATATAGAACCAAATCATTAATCTATTCGAATACAGTCTGAATCTTCAAAAATCGTTCATGAATCGAATCGAGAAGAATTCACAGAACTGCAAAAAATGTCATATTCCACAATCCTCCTGAATTTAGGGAAAAGCCGTGCTCAAATAAAGAGCATCATTAGAAGGTCATAAAGAGCGTAACACTGATGGCCTACAGCGCGTCATTCCCAACATGATAAAACAGAAGGTCTGGAAACACAAGAGCGCTTTGGGAATCAGCCGCTCTGGCCATAATTACCCTCCTGACAGCCGTGTATGATGCATTAATACGAGCGCGTCTGAAACAGACCCCACACCTTCAACCGGATTCACCCCACAACTCAGCAGCCATTCAGAAGGAAAGAGAAATGATCAACAAAATCAAACACTCAAACACTGGTTTATCAGGATCAAATCACTTCTTTCACAACACACACCAAACAAATAAGAAAATATAAGCATAACACCTTTTCAGCTTTCAGTCGGTTAATGTGTTTAATCATGGACTGAACCGTTTCCAAGCGTGCCACTTTCACAAACTATTAATAATAAGAAATGGCAGCAATTAACCTAATGAATGCCACCTGGCTAATGGAGCGCCGGCACCGTCATATGTTCTGATAATAATGAGCGTTTGCCACAGATCCATACGTGAAGATCCCGTCACATCCGTCAGGGCGAAGCCTGAGCTCATTTCATTCCTAATGATTTTAAGGTCTTTGAGAAAAGCATTTAATGCCAGAATTGCTCCTGACTGTCTGCCAGGGTTAGCAGGAGTAAATGTAGTTTAATGCACAAACAACTGTGAGTGAACCTAAAGACACGACTTCAGTAAACATCTGGAGACAGAAGCACGCGTAAACAATCTGCAGCGGCGGTCCGAGTGTGTAACGTCTGATAATCCCATCTTACGAAGATTTCCCCCCTAAGTCAATATTTATCACTAAAGCAAAAACGCTTGTGTTTGTGCCTCATGCTCTACATATGCAAATTGGTCTAATTACACATGCAGATAAGTGCAAAGGAACATCTGCCTCGCCTCCATAGACAGTCAGCTATGATGAATGTGACGTATCGCACAACAGCGCAGACAGAAACTCGAGCCACACGCGTCTCGCTGCATCCAGAATCAAACCTCTTTCTGCTGGAAGCGGAAAAGTGTTCAAACGGTCTGAAGGTCTTGTGTGATGTGATAAAGCTAAAATTACACAAGGCTAAAATAAATATTTGAATGTGGAGCCATAATAAACAGAGTGAAGCACCATCATCTCATGTTATGGTCATCAGAGTATATTTGAGATGAAGCGTGTGTCAGTCTGATCAGTCATTTGACAACAGAAATTAAACCCAAAAATAGTTTATAGTTTAATAATATTTGCATTGAGGATGTCTACGATTGAATGTCATTTGATTACTATTTCTTTTTATTTGTAGCTTGAACTAAAATATCACACGATTCTTATCAAATGAATGATTCAATGTGACATCGGTGTAAAAGCACATTAATGAAACACTTGAGTTCAAAACTAAAGAACAGTCAAACCAATATTATAAAACAAATTTTACAAAATTCTGTTTGTATTTTTCCTACATTCCAAGTTCAACGTTTAAATTGTTATTTTAATGCTTTAACTCAATTTTAATAACCGAAAAACATGTTTAATCAACTGAATTTATAACACTTTCAAAAAATCTTAATGTTTTTTTCCCCAGATTTTTGTCATCTGTTGTTTTTCTAGATTCTCTTTTATGACTTAATAGAAATTTGTTAAAAACAGTAGTACTCAAATGAATGCATAATGTAAATCCATCTTAAAAATTTAAATAAATGGAAATTTAACAATTCCTCTGTATATCAGCAATTACTCTAACAATCCTCTTTTCTGAACCTTAAAAGGTGTCAGACAGATTTCTAAACTGCCTAAAACGTCCTGTATTTGGCTTTTTTCCTCTTCTCAAGTGATGACCGTTCTCATACATTATATGTACATGTATATTGCTTTGACCATTCTCTGTGGATCCTGATTGGTCGATTATGTAAAATGCCTGCACACTATTGGTTAACTAAATTTACTGTAACTTGATTAAACACTTTATAATAAGACTTGTTAACATTAATACATTAGGTATCATGAACTAACAACGGACAATACTTGTGTGTTTAAATAAAAATTAATGTTAATAATTTCTGCATAAACTTTTCTGCTTAATACATTTTTCACATTTGTAGCCCATAGATGAACGATTCCTAATGCAACTCTAAGCCAATAAACCATACAGAGATTATGAATACTGTAGAAGAGAATCTGCACACAGGACATTCACAGAGAGTCATTTTTTAAATGAACACGAGATGTTCTCCAGCTGTCGGAGTGGTTTCTCAATAGTCACCTCAAACACAGACACGTATAACACAATCCCAGCGCTAATTATGATCGGCCGTGAAAGGTGGCACTCGTAGTGCTTTCTGTGACAGGACGTGTTAAAGTTATTTTGGTCTGGCCTCCAAGAGTCATTAATGCAGTTCTCCTGAAAACTGTCAGCAAAGCCTCCCTTACCCATCATGCACTGGGCATTGGCGCTCCAGCGAGGAAGCAGATTACGCTGACCAGCAGCCTCCTGCCTGGAGCAACGTTACTCATGCTTGTGCCATTCTGGTCAATTTGTTCCATCCCAGAACTGCAACGGATCCCAGTATGCAAACACACAACCACAGGCCTAGCACGCATCTTTTTTTTAAGATTTATTTTTGCCATTTTCGCCTTTATTATGATAGGACAGATCACAGCTGACAGGAAGTGAAGTGGGAGAGAGATGGGGGGGCGGGATTGGGAAAGGTCCTCGAGTCAGGATTCGATCTGGGGATGCACTGGATGTTGCAAGCTTTTGTTTACGGTAGCAAGTTGGCATTGTTTTTTTTGCAGAGGTGAAAAACACATTTCACACTTTTCATAATAACATAAAATGTCTTTAACCTGCATTTGTAAACCAATTTTTCTAAAAAAAAAAAAACACAGTGACACTTGTACAAGTGAAGAAATTAAGATAAAAGTACCATAACTTTCCTACTGTAAAGTAAAATAATCATTGTGAATATTCATTTTTCATTTACATTTATTTTAAAGTGCAGCTGTAACAATAGTAATGTCTTAGGGGAATAATAATAATAACTTGTTGATATTATTATTATACTCTAATGGTTTGGCTTCCTAAAGCATCAGTGTGAAAGTAATGTAGACTGAAACACTACACCGGAAACTAAAAAGAGGCTTGAGTTCACTTTAAAGTCCAGCTACAAAGCAATGTTTTTTACTTTATTCAGTTCTGGACACTGAAAATTGGTCTGAACTCTTCATCTCGAACTCTGTGTGCACCAGATTGATGCACTTAACTTTCAGATGTAGAGAGAGAGAGTAACCCCTTTCCTGTGGGAGACACTGAAGGGACATCATTACCATGCTACAGAAACAGTGCACATGATGTCACGTCCTGTGTGTCACAATTATTAACATTACATCTTTCTGACAGCCAGGGTGAGAGGAATTATAAACAGTTGTACATAAAAGGTTGAAAACACAGATGAATATTATGTTGTTGTTAATTAAAATAAGTTAATTAGAAAAATAAAACCACAATGGATTGAATAGCAAATCAACAGACAGTGTCAAATTGATGACCTGACTTTAATTTCTGGCACAGTTAAGGAGGTCAGATCATTTTTGTGTTTTCATGTATGCCGTTTTCTCCTCACCGCACAATCTTGGCAAAGCATGACAGGACTCACTACACGAAAGAATTTCATTCCGGTTCTTGCAAATCAAGGATGCTTTCAACATATCAGTCTTGACACCCTGAAAATGCATTCTCGCTCACAGCCTCCTCTTTCACAGGGCTGTTTTCCTCTGGTCTGACCACATAAACGCTGGCAGCTCTGTGATTAGAGAGAGAAGCCACAGGCCCGAGCTGACAGATCCGCTTCTGTTCACACCGAGAGAGGAGAGGAGAGCACAGCACTCCAGATCTGACGTCACTGGACCAGCGTCTGAACGCAGCACAGTCCAGGGAGGAGCATCTTGGACATTTTGACCATCTGAGCATCCACTGCATCACTTCTCATGTTTTTTCCCTCAGTGTTTTGGAACATGAGCATCTCAAGTTAAAATAACTAAATGTTTTAACACTCTGTGTTGCTGTTGCTCTACACTGAAATATTTCATATTTTTTAAATATTTTTGTTGAATAGTTGTTTGATCTCATATGACCTAAGGTAAGGGCCTGCAATACCGTGTTTTGACCAGAGTGGCACTGCAGCACAAAACTGTAATTCAGCCTTCCTGCATGCAAACCAACAAAGAACGAGAAGCTCAAATTAAGCCACTACTTTTTAATGGTTAAATTAAATTGTATTAATCAAAAAGCATGTCTATGTCTAATTAAAATCATGAAACTTAATTTAACATTAATTTATAAAAGAAATAAAAAAAAAAACATGTTTAGGGCCCTGTGAAATGTTTTATTTTTTCCAACCTTATGTTTTATTGTTACCAAATTCTGTGTTTTGCATGTCTAACAAGTTTCATTTATTCTTACAATAGCCCTATGATTCTTTTCCCTCAGAAATTCTGTGTTGTATATTGCAATTTAAGGCATAAAACATTCATTTAATTTATCTTTTAATTAATTAAAATTAAACAAATTAGATTTTTTAGAAAATAAATGGGATTTAATATTACAATTAAAAACATTGAAGAAATATTGTATGATTATCCCTTAAAAATAAGGTTTTAATAATTTTAGTAGTAGCCTATTACATACATTCTACTGAACAATAGTAATGTAGGCTATTTCTGCCGCAATGGCTTCAAGGTAAACCGAACTTTTATTTTGATGGGTTGCCGTGAATACCTTTACATTTTTGTGTGTATATGATATGAGGATAGTTTTACTCAAAAGAAACGGTCAAATGCTCATGAAGTGACTCTCAGAGCAGTTCTAGAGATGTTGTTCATGTATTTATGTCCTCATTAGTGAGACGGAAGATGCTAATATCACCGCAAGCGTCACATGCCGTCGTGTAAATAAGATAAATAACATAAGACTATTTAGTTTGTTTAATAAAAGAACAAGTTATTGACCTGTTCTATAGGAAAGATAGCTTTAAATGACTTCTGTTGTGATCTGGCGCTATAGAGAAAATAAAATTAACTTGACGTTCAAGGGGGCGGGGGGGCTAATATAATGGCAGGGGAAACACTGATGTGGTTAAACGTACTTGCACCTCAGATTTTATGCTTTTATGACTGAGTTTAATGTAAACACAGCCCATTGTAAACACTTGTAATTCACTTCAACCTTTTTGAACTTTATGAATGATTATTTTAGGTTTATGTGGTGCATGTGTAAGGAATTGGAAGCAAGCAGAGTACGGCTGTTTCTGAAGCATGCAGTGCCATCTGCTGTTAAAAACAGCTCAGAATCGATTTAAGAGAGAATGGCGATGCATTGGCAAAATCTCAGAATGTGGATTTTTGCACGAGCTCTGCAATCGGCACTCAAGTCACACCACATTTATTTATATAACATGTTATGCAATAGATTGCTTTAAAGCAAGCAAGCAGCTTTTCATTATCATTCATGAAAAAGCTTTCACTTAGAATTACAACTTGATTTTCTGCTTTAAAGCAGCTCTATATGTATCTGAATTTGTATAACTAAGTATTTTAACAGTATTGTAAAATCTGAATAATCAAATCAAAGCCTACTGATTAAACGGTGAAAAAAATAAATAAATAAATAAATAAATAAAACGGTGATTGGTCGATTAATCGTTCTAATAATTGAATTGAATTAATCTGAATTGAACTGAATTGAATTCATTTGATTAATTGATTATCAAAATAATTATTTGTTGCAGTCCTAAAGTACACTGTCCCAACTGGATCCTGTCAGATCCTGCAGTGCATCGTTCCCAATATGCCAGAATAAGGTTCTATGAAATCTGTTTTTTTTTCCCATTTGCTCCATTTTAATTTTACTAGATTCATTTATTTTCTATTTAGATTTCAGAGAGACTAGCAATAGGCCCTTTTCACAATGATGTCAGCTAACTTCTGCTTTCCCGCAAAGCAGTGTATCTGTACTTATTAAATATTTATTTCTGAATTACATTGTTATAAAAAAAGGGAAAATTATAGACCCAGTTTTATTGATATTTAAATAGAACAAGCTTGTTATATTGAACTATTCTTGTACAGGCGCTGTATTAAGCAGGACATAAATTACTGAATGAAAAGGCTTTCCGTTACCACATGCAAATGTCTAAAACGTTTGTTTATTTAACAAATATATCTAACCAACTTCATCTAACTGTAATAAAGACAGTAAACATTGTGCCAGAGTTTCCAACTCCTCCCTCGACCTCAAACAGCAAATCTCGCCGGTAAATTAGTTTGAGATGCCAGACGCCTCTCCTTGAATAAGGACGACAGTAGACAGCGGCAGTGGCAGATGTACAAGCGTCTGGGTGAACTGCATGCTGGTAGCGATAGTGCTTTCCTATGCTGGTGGAAGTAAGAAACCCTGCTTCACGTCAGAGCGGAAGTTGTGTGACGTCATGTGAAAACGGCCTATAGTAAGGGCGTGTTCACACTTGGCGTCTTTTTTGACTAGAAAAAGTTGACAAGAGCGCTTTTTAATAAAATAAAAAGCTGGCAGCGTTTTGGTTACAAATAGCAGCCGAGGGTGTCTTTTGTTGCTATAACAACAGCTGCAACGGTAGCTAGCGCTGTGTGCTGCAGAAATGTCGGCTTTTGAAGTTAACGGGGAGGGTGTCGGTTCACAACGACGTTTGTGGGAGCGCGACATTATACGGGGAAGGAAACTGTATGGTGCTTCCAACAATTTAGTCCAGGAGCTCCGGTTGGATGATGCACGGTTTCATACTATTCCTTGTGCTCCGAAACTAGTACGATCTGTCTTCTCCTTTTTTCTTGTTGTTTTTGTTATGGAAACGATTCGCTACTCGCTTGTCATTGGTCAGCTGTCAAAAAGACGCTTTTTTCAGAAAAGTTAAACTTTTTTCAACTTGAAAAGACGCTCTGAGCTGCAGAAAAAGACGCCGGAGGTAGCATTTTAAAAAGCACTCAGGACTTTTTTGAAAACACCGCTTACTCCATAGGATTATAATGTAAAACAGACGCTGGCAGCTTCAAAAAAGACGCCAAGTGTGAACACGGCCTAAGTTAGCTTTGAAAGCATAAGATTCCACCCTCCCTGTAAATCACTCTCCAAAGCCACGCCTCCTCCAGAACACATGACCACACGCACGCGGAGCAGTGACACGATGAGAGAAGGCATTGACTCCATCAGATTAGCTCATGTCTCGTTCACCGCTGAAAAACATTACAGTACAAAGCATGTAATATTACAGTAATAACGCCTTCCATCCTCGCTCGTTCTGCAATAGCGTAATGGAGTGCTCTGATGACATGTGTCTGCAGGAACAGGGTGTGTGGAGGTGTGCAAATACACAGGTTCACAGGCAGGTAGAGCAGCCTATCATAGCCCTGAGCCCTCGGACCGACAAATATGATTGGATGAACATTTTATGGTCCTACACCTTCCACAGACAATATAAATAAAAAAAATATATAATTTTAGGGCCTTATGAAATCCATTTTTCCCCCCTCAAATTGTTTTATTTATTTTTTTATTATTATTCTGGATTCCTTGTTAAATTAAATTTTGGTAATCTAAAAGTATGTCTAATTAAATTGAAACAATGAAACTTATACAATTGAACAAAAATGTATTTCAAATTTAAATAAAATTATTTTTTTTAGGGCCCTATGGAATGTGTTTTTTTTTTCCCCAAATTTTGTGTTTTCTGTTTAAATGTTTCTGGATTTATGATTTAATCACAATTAATCAAAAACAGTGGTAATCAAATGAAGGCATTTTTTTTTTTTTTATAATTTGTTTGGGAAATTTTTTTGATATTCCTTAAAAAATAGTTTCAATAATCTTATTATTACAACTACTTTGATAAGTACATATTTATTTATTTATTTTTTGCTTTAAACCAATATTCTATTTTGACAGGTTATCATGAATACCTGTGTGAAGATCTGTGTGTATTTGGCGATAGTTTTATTCCGTCAGCAGTTTGCACATCATGGAAATCAAAGGGCCGTTCCAGTGTAGTCACCTGAACTAATCGCACAGTTGTTAATTGCTGTCACTTCCGAGTCCTCAGGTACTCGTTCCCACAGTCTGCTTCTGAGTTCATGAAACAGCAGCCAAACCACACACAAGTGACGCTAAAGCAGTCAGACTCAGCAGGCCTGGTGAAATGAGGCTGGTTAACGTCAGTCCCACTCGGCCGCTGGATTAACAGGCATGTAATGGGAGGATAACGGGCAGATGAGCGATAAATAATCAATGAGGAGCACTTCTGCGAGTGTGCCATCACAAACACACCGTCTGCAGCCAAGCAATCAGCATATCAATGGCACAGCGGCCTCCGCACGGATCGCGCTAGATAAACCCCCGATAACAGAGAAATTAACAAATGCTTGACATTTGCTCGACATCCATTATTCTGACACTTCTTCAGGATTTCAAAAGCCTGAGTGCATCCTTAATCAAAATTCATATTCCCCAAGCGAGCCACTGGCACCATATTGCAGCCCGCCTCAGCGCTGATGAAAACGACACATTAGGGCCCGTTTCAGACGCATTAAGGGCCTTGGCGTGTGCAGATTCGAACACGCCCAAACGGGGAGCATCTGCCCGAGTCCCGCTCCCAACATCTCCCGTATTCCTCCTCATTCCGGCTCCAGAGACATATGCAAACTGGGTGGAACGGCATTTTAAAGAGGGCCGATCATTACACCCAAATTCATTCATGGGGTTGTACGGGGCCCGGCCGCGGCCCCTCTCAGGGGAGGAGTGACAGCGCCCCATATGATCCGGACGGCACTCTGAAGAGCACTTCATTTCCAATTCTAATGCTGAGGAGTCAGAGGAAAGGCCGGGCCGATGTCACCCCCGCCAGCCGCCCATCACGGCCCGCTCCGCGCGGGATTTGCATGCGTCTCCATTGTGAGACGGGGAGACTGACAGCACCGTGTCCAATTCACACTCCCTTCAGAACAGCCAGAGCTCGGGCCGCGAGAGGCCTGGCTGACAGATGACTCCAACATCTGTGTTACGGGAGCGTCCGGCAGACGTGTGACAGGAGGACACGCTGCTTAGATACATACGCTTCAGACGCATATGAGGATTCATTCATATAAACGACTGCACAGATGTCATTTAATCACAATTAATTGCATATTAACATTTGTAAACTATATGTAAAATATATTCACATGTTGAAAACCAAAAAAAAGTGGAGGGGGGGGGACTAATAGTACTATTTTTATTTATCATTTATTAAGGAGAACCTTATTAATCTTAATGATTAATGGGTGCTGCCATCAGGTTGCTAAACTTCTGATGTGCTTTGGTTTCTGGGGTGTTCTGGCTGACGGTTAAAGATGCTTTAATTCTTTGTAATTTTTTGACTGTACTAAAGCATTAAAGGGGTCATATGATGTTGCTAAAAAATAACATTATTTTGTGTATTTGATGTACCGCAAAGTATTTACGCAGTTTAAGGTTCAAAAAAACACATTATTTTGCAAATACTGCGATTCAAAGTGATTCAGTACTCACAGATACAGAAACATAGTATTGTTGCAATAAATGAAAAATTGCATACAAAAAATAAATAAATAAATATAAAAATATAAAAAAACATGTTTCTAAACAATCTTCGTAATCAGACAAATCTGTAATTAGTCACTCAGAAGTAATTTGTCACCTAAACGCATGTTTAGTTCAGAGGCCAGACAAATATCTAGGGCTGTCGCGATTCGTCAATTTTATTCGACTATTTGATTTTTAAAAATCCTCGACTTCATTTTGCTCGCGTCGACTAACCGGCAAAATACCGGAAGTGGCGCATTTCACAGACAAGAATCCATGAAACACATTATTAGACTGTTTTCCAAGGCTGCATGATATAGTAAACCCATTTAAAAATCATAATTAAGCATTATTGTGAATTCACAAATGCTATGATTTAATTAAATAATTATATGCGATGCAGTTCTAATACAGTATGCGCTTTAATTATTTACGTGTGTGTAGGTTAAGCACACCGTTCACAGTAGCTCCACAGAAACTGTTATCATTTACATCTGAACTCCAGCTCTGCGTGTTGTTATGAGTTTGGGTTTATTATAACGTTCATCTAGGAACGCAACGTGCTCCATTTCATCAGATTTGTAATGTAAATAATTTATAAATCTACACAAACATCGCGGTTTCAAAATAAAAGCTCAAACCCTCACTCTGAGTTTACAGGTTTTGATGTCCACATATGCATTTAATTACAGCGGCTATAGCATTCCTGTCCTAAAGAAATGGCCAAATATTAAAGATTAAGTGGACATTTGAATTAAATGGTTCTTGGTCAATATTAAACAAGGATTAGATCGCACAGTAATGTGTAAAAACAATCATCAGGCCGGAGCCCCCTGCAGGCCTTTGTTGTAATGCGTAATCTACATTGTTTATAACACTTTATGTATTTTAACAGTTTTGTTCAATAAAACCATATGATTTCTTGCTTTTGATACTTTATTTGAACTAATTATTACTGCATCATTGCTATTATACATGTATTTTAAGTAATTTTAAAAGCTATTGTTCACTTAAATCTATTTTTATTACCACAAAAAAAAAAAAAGAAAAAGATTGATTACAGGGCCCTATGAAATCTGTTTTATTTCCAAATTCAGTTTTTTTTTTTTTCCATTTTCATTTTTCTATAATCTTTCTTTTAATAATCAAACGCATCTCTAATTAATTGATTTCATATTTAAAAAAGTAGTTTTTTTAAATAATTTTTTTTTTTCAGAAATACTGCACATTTACATTTTTCACCTAAATAAATTCTTGTAAATAATATTTCTGGTAAATACTCCTTTAAAAAGTGTTTTTTGATTATAATTTTATTATTAGTAGACTAGAACACGTGGATATGTTGTCGTTCTTACACTATAATATTGAACTTTGATTTCAGTGATTTGGACACTTGCTTCTTGCACTCTACGTACACCAGTTACACTTTTTCACACTCACAAAATGTACTACTTGCAGTCAAATCTTGTTATATTATACATCACTGCATGCCATCAAATAAAACACTTACTGCATTTAAAAAAAAAAAAAAACATTCAAATGTGTTGCTAAATTGTTGAAATATTAACTTAATCTCAGAGGGGACTATTTTATATTTAAGACTATATTTATATTTAAGATTTTATATTTATATTCAGCTGACAAAAAAGTTGGGATCACTGCTGTAGATCATCAGAGCATCATGGAGATCATTGGAGGAGACCTCTATTGACTTGCACTAGTAAGAAACAGCCTTGCACTGCCTTAGCAACCACCCAAAACACCTTAGCAACACGCCTGAGAGAACTCAAATATCCTTAAACACTCAGACAGCTGTGGAGACCAACACTGCAGGCAAACACAACTCTCTCATTTTCTTGACAAAATGAATAAAGTGAATTCGCTTGAGATCCAAACACTCTACCCAATAAATGCCTGTTCACACCAAAGATGATTTATAATGATAACGATAGAGTTTTTAAAAATAATGATTTTAAATGTAGAATTCTTTAAAATTGTTAAATCTATAACGATAACATCACAGAGGAACAATATCACTGCAATCAGCTTTATTTTAGTATCACTGAAATACTATTATAGTTTTTATTAATATTATTAATATTTAATAATATTTCTTATTTTTATATTTAAACAAAATTCATATTTTATATTTCATTTTAATTTTACTTAAAGTTTAAGTAATAGTGTTGTGCATTATAATTTTTTGTAGTTTTTGGATTATATATAGTATATATCTATTTAACTATATATGTGTGTATATATTTGCTGTTTTTTGGATCAAATAAATGCAGGCTTGGTGAGCAGAAGAGAATTCTTAAAAAAAACATAAAAATCTTAGTGACTGGTAGTGTGTGTGTGTATATATATATATATATATATATATATATATATATATATATATATATATATATATATATTTTTTTTTTTTAACTCAAATTAAACTAAAATTAGTTGAAAAATGATTAGCTAAGATTTTTTTTTTTCAGTGAATCTTTTTTTCTTCATGTTTTTAATTTTTGTTGTAGTTAACTATAATAACCCTGACTTGAATCGCTTTCAAAACACTGACAGCCAATCAGAATCCATCCTGCTTTAAAGAGCTCCAGCATTTAAAGCGACAGACGCAAAACTGCATCGCAATTATAATAAACAAAACATTATCATCAGCTGGTGTTGATGCTGCTAATTTAGTTATATAACACGAGCCTTAACAAAAAAGCAGTATATTCGACACAAAATTTTGCACACATCACTGTATGAATAAGGCACCTATAGATATGTGTGTGTGCGCGTCTGAAAGGACAGGCTGAGGTTAAACATGGGTGTGTGTGTGCAGCGATGCAGCGTTCAGGAGATGACGGAGCATGCAGTCGGGATGAGCTCAGGGCCGCTCTGACAGAACGGATGAGGAACGACAGAAGACGCCAGTATTTACGGAGGCCCGCTCTGCCTCTCGAACGGGGGGTGTATTGGCAGGCCTGAGCGCATGCTAAGAGATGATGGATGGCCCAGTCGATGTGTTGTGTCTTAAGAGGCCAGATTCCTGCCAGCCCAATCACGAAGCCTCCAGAGCGCCGCTCAGCTGATTGGACGAGCACAATGATTGTGTGACAACTAGGGCTGCACGATATTGGAAAAAAAAAAACTCAAATTGCAATATTTTGTTTTTCTGCGATATATATTGCTATATATAAAAAAAAAAAAAAAAACAGATGACATGAATGGCTCTATTTGGAAAAAAATAATCAAAGATTGGGATGATTTTGCAGGTGGGTAAATCAGCATAGAAAATAATCTAATTACAAGCATAGATGAATAAAACAGAACAAAGATACAAATGAAATAAACAGTGCTTTATATTTTTCAGGTAAGTCTAACAGTATTCAGTACAGAAATCAAATAATCAAATGTAAAGTAACACTGCATAGTCTTCACTGTATAAATTAAATCTAATAAATCTATGTTAAAGCTACAAAAGTGATTTTTCTCTGTGTTTTGTTGTTTGATTAATATTCATGACACAGAAAGCCTCAGGAACATTAAACTGCTGTGAATACACTGTTACACATCCGTTTTCCTTCTCAAATTTTTTTCCAAATTCCGTTTTTTCTGTTTTAATTTTTCTGGATTCCATTTTTTTTTTTTCTGTTTTAATATTTATGGACACCTTTTTAAAGGTTAAATTGAATGTTATTAATCAAAAAGCATGTCTAACTAATTAAAATCATTAAGCTTACATAATTTCAGATCAATTTATTAAAAGTTTAACAAAAAATTACATGTTTAGGGCCCTATTTTTTTTTCTCACCATATGTTTTATTGTTAAATTCTGCTTTAGCATGTCTAATTATTTGAATGCATAAAAACAACTTAATTTATTCAAATTTATTCTTACAGTAGCCTTATAAAATGTTTTTAATTACATCCAATCATCCATTAATCAATCGATTAAATCACATCCAAAATAAGTTTTTGTTTACAAAATATGTGTGTACTGTGTATATTTATTATGTATATATAAACACACACATGTATATATTTAAGAGAAATGTTACATTTATATATTCAATACATTTATATATGATATAATTTATATGAATATAAATATATACACGTAAATACATGTAAATATTTTCAAAATATATGCTGAATGTGTGTGTTTATTTTGGATGCGATTAAACGCGATTAATCGTTTAACAGCACTAAAAACAATTTTATTTATTTTACATTCGAACAACAGTAACGTATCTCCGGCTCAATGTCTTCAAGTGAAACCAAACATTTATTTTGATGGGTTGCCGTGAATACCTTAACATTTTCAGTGCATGTATATGACACTGGTTTTACTTAAATGAAACGGTAAAATGCTCATAAAGTGACTCTTGGAGCAGTTCTGGAGATGTTGTTCATGTATTTATGTCCTCAGATGCTGAAATCACACGAGCGTCACGCGCTTCAGTGTGTGTGTAGTAAACAAAAGCACGCGTCTGCACCATTCATTCACAGAATTCATATTTAAATAATCTTATACTAGTCCATATCGTGATTTGATTTAAGTGTAATGACCTACTTTTGATTAATTCGTTCAAAATTTGACAAATCCCGTGACATTCCGCGTTATACAGTAAATTCAGTTTTTATGACTGGATTCTGCGATTCCGTCCACGTTTTCCACATCATGGAAATCATAGGTCGCTAAGTAAACTGATGCCTCGTTCTGTTTATGACTGACACAAAGCTCAAATAATTCGCAACAGTCACTTTGACGCATTTGGTGTAGACACGGTGTCTGTGTGTGAGAAAACGATCAGTATATATTAGTGCCGTCAAACAATTAATCACGATTAATCACATCCAAAACGAAAATTGTTTACATAATATATATATACAGGGCTTGACATTAAGCATTCTCATGTGGTTGTCCTTCGGACAAGTAAATTTGTCATTTACTTGTCCGAGTATAAAAGTTACTTGCCCGGAGAGAAAAAATTAAGTTAAATTGAGTTATAAATATAATTATTTATTGTAGTTATACAAAACACATTTAGTTTATTTAGATTTTTCTTTTTAAATGAAATAATGAACAAAATAATAAAGTGTGATAATACTATTATATTTTAAAATAAAAAGTTAGAATTAAATACAAATACAATTATTTTACAGTAAACTTAAAAATAAAATGCTAATATATGCTAATATATATATATTTTCATCTTTTTCAAACTTAAATTTAAAAAATTTTAATTAGTTAAATTTAATCAGCCAATTAGTATAATAAGACATTTGGGCTGTTACCAAACAAATGAAATCAGTATCAACAAAATTCATCTTTGCAATGCAGAAGAAACAGAAGCTGCATCTGAAGTGGAATAGATATATTTACCCACTGTTTAATGCAGCTCTGAGGGACATGGAATGCTTTAACCTGCAGTTACAAATCAATAAATAATGTTTTGATACATAAAACGTTGTATACTGATATCTGAAATTATTTATTTATTTATTTTTTTTAAATACTGTAAATGTGAAATTAAAACCACCAGTAGGTGGCACCAAGTCACTGTTAATAAGTGAGTCATTGCAACTGAACCGAATCATTTAAACGGTTGATTCATTCAGGCACAAAACACCGTCATGTTGCTCAGAGACGCAAAACAGCACTGTGGCTGTGTTTGGAGTTATTTTTGTTGGTGAATAGAGCAAAAACAGGCAATATGGTGTCTAAAACGTAAGTGTCTTAATGTTAACTTCTTGTTTACTGAACTGTTATCACATTTGTAATCATGATGATTTTTGAAGGAAAAAAAAAAAAAAAACGGCGTTCGATCTTCGTGTGATATTAACTATATGAAATGATATAAATGCATACATTTTCCTCCCCCATATCTTTAATTTTCTGATCATTCTTCATGCATTGTAATTGTAATACTGATTCATGCAGTGAAAGAATGCACGTGAGCTAGTCTAACCTATACGACTTTACGTAACTATGCGTGCACTCTTTGTTTGATACTTGCAATATACTCGTTAAAACAACAATTACGAAATTATCGCAAACGATATATAATCGCATACCCCTATAACAAAGGCTATATCACAAATAAAGGCAGTTATTATTGTTTTTGGTATTGACTTTTTCAAGTGACTTGTCCGATTGGGCAAGAAAATTTCTCTTTCACTTGCCCGTCCAAAACATTCACTTGTCCCGGACAAGCATTAATGTCGAGCCCTGTATGTATACAAACACATGCATGTATATATTTAAGAAAAATATGTTTATATATTAAATATATTTATTATATAATGTAAAATATAAGAAAATAAATGTATAAATGTATATATACACATGTAAATATTTTCAAAATATATACTGTATGTCTACATATTTATATATACATAATAAATATACACAGTACACATAGATATATTATGTAAACAAAAATGTATAAATATAACGATCAGTATACTAAACAACGCACATCGCGATATCGATGCTGAAATGATATATCATGCAGCCCTAGTAAAAACCGTCCAGCCAACTCAAACAACACTAACAGGGCTCTCGGCTTCGGTTTGGGTTGTACTTCTGGCCGTCGGAAAAATAAACGCAAGCGCTGAACCTGCCTGCAAGACAAAACACGGCGCGAGCGCGAACGAACGAGGCCATATATCAGGATATTCCAGGAGGACAATGGCATATAAAGCAGCACATCTGGGGCACGAGACTAATACACACTACATTCTCCAAACTGCTGACGCCAATAAGAGCGGCGCGCTGAGGGTAGACGTGTATTCCTGCGGGACACAGGGCCGTACTCTAGCTGTGATTACAGCACGATGAAAACAGGAAGCTCCTGCTTCATATGACTTTCTAAGTGACCTCTGAAGAACGGCGGCGTCTCAGGGGTCTGGCGGGATTACATGTGTTACATTCAATAAAGACACGCTCTCATTGTCACGGACACAACACACACACACAAACAATCATCATATTCACCATAAGAAAGCCCTATTTGATGGCAAATTATTAGATTAGATTAGATTAATAAAATACAGGCTTGAGCTCAAATGTGTCAGGTTTTGCGTCTCTAGATATTTGGTCTAATAAAACATCACAGTAAGAAGTAGGGCTGCACGTTTAATTGAAATAAAGCTGAAATCATTATATGGCTTTGTCCAAAGGCTCTGATTTAATTAAATATGTGTGCTGGATGTTTCACAGTGAAGCACAGCAATAAATATCAGTGCTGTAATTTTATAATGTATTCATAAAATTATTATTATTATATTACAGTATTATTATACTATTTTTCTTAAATACTCATTTTATTTTTATTTTTGTTATTTGGTCATTTTTATATTTTTATTTTGCAAAAATAATAATAATAATAATAACAATAATAATAAAACTATTATTATTATTTATAGTTGTGTTGATATAAATCACAACATTTTGGCCAAACTGTACAGCCTTAATCCAACAGTAATAATTCTTATTTTGTTTTTATTTAGTCATTTTAATATTTTTATTTTGTAATAATAACAATATTATTATTATGGACAGCCATATTGATATAATCACTAAATTCTGGCCAAATTTGGCAGCCCTACAATAATCACAGCAAATCTGGATTTTTTTTTTCTTCCTTAAATTGCATTTTAAATTGCATTTTTAAATTGCATTTTAAATTGCATTCCTTAAATTGCATTTTAAATCACTTTTAGAATTGTTTTTAATTGTGTGGGGGATCGTGCAGCTCTGGTAAGAAGGACATCAGGTTTATTCTGAACAAATTTATAATATATGAGTTGGTATTGAAAGCACAAAAATAACACAATTATATTTAATAAGCCTGCATTAAAGTCAACCAGCACACTGATCATAATCTCTGTAAACGACTCAGCTCGAGTTCATATGTTGATCAATAGGCCAGATTCATCAGTGCGAAGGCGAGCATGTAAACGGAAGCGTTCTGCAGCATGTTGTGATGTGATGCGGTGTGATGGAGCTCACTGTGGGAACTGAGTCTGCAGCGTCTTCATGCACTGCCTTGTGGGTCGCAACTGCTCCACGAATCTCCCAATCGCTCGGTACTCGGCTCTGCAGATCTGCATCACCGGCTTATCTGGAAGAAAACAAACACTTTTGTGACCCTGGACCACAAAACCAGTCATAATGGTCAATTTTTAGAAATTGACATTTATACATCATAAATAATCTTTCCATTGATGTATGGTTTGTTAGGATCGGACAATATTTGTCTGAGATACAACTAAAATCTGGAATCTGAGGGTGCAAAAACATCTAAATATTGAGAAAATCACCTTTAAAGTTGTTCAAATGAAGTTCTTAGCAATGCATATTACTAATCAAAAATTATTTATAGTATTATATAGCTTTGATATATTTACGGTAGGAAATTTACAAAACATCTTCATGGAACATGATCTTTACTTAATATACTAATGATTTTTGGCATAAAAGAAAAATGCATAATTGAGACCCATACAATGTATTGTTGTCTATTGCTACAAATATACCTGTGCTGCTTATGACTGCTTTTGTGCTGCAGGCTCACATAGAAAGACTTGTGTCAGCTCCACAATATCGGTTTAAAATCATTTATTTCTATATTTCTAAATAAATAGAAATTGATAATCAAATTCATACCCTCTGTAATCAGTGTAACCCTTAATAAAGTCTTTAAAGGCACAATGATTATCATGTAACAGTCCCTTACAATATTTACCATGGTAAACACTTCGTTTTGTTTCTACTATCAAATACATTTATATGTTTCTCTGATATTATTTGATGACAGTGGTGTATAATACCAGTGTTTTACTGTAGTAATTAGCAGTGCTGGTTACCATGGAGACTTTGAATTATATTCAGAGGAAGTGAATTACCAACACATCTACGTTACTGGCTAATTAAACATCGAGTGTGTGCGATTTATTTCTAAACACTAAGTAAAACATCTAGTAAAATACATAGAGAGATATTAAATACTTTTAAATTAATTCTAAATTTAGCAGACGCGTAAATATACACGTGAAGAGAAAATACAATGTTTATAGTATGTGTATAAGTTAATCATAAACATGAAGAGAGCTGTCAGCTCACACACACACACACACACACTGCAGCTGTACTGTACCTGCGACAGCCGACACAGAATCCATCATAAACACCCCAAAAATGATTAAAAACACTTTAAAATCCAAACAACATT